>NW_025920476.1:0-87739 GCF_902686445.1 Sciurus carolinensis | reverse complement strand
ACATGATGAGAATGCAAGATTACTGATGAGTTTGTTGAGAGCAGACTGCTGAAGAAATTTGGTGATGGTGTGAGTTTGCCTCAGACCAAACCAGAGGAGCTGTTCTGTGAATAAAGGGTGAGTCTTAAGGACTGTCCCAAGAGCTGTTGAAGCATTTTTTAGCTTTGGGGACTTCCTACCTTCTTTCCTTGAACTGCAGAAGTTGTTCTATGAGCTGTTTTACTTTGAGAAAAAGGAAACTGAATAAAAGAAATTGTGACACCCTTTGCCATTTGGTCTTGGCCTTGGCCATTTGGTGTGCACACTAAGTCCCTTGATTCCATACACCTAATTCTTTTTTGTGGGAACATCTGATTGCTTTTTCTTGGGACATCTGTGATTCCAGTTGTGTAGGAGTCATGATTCAGTGAGACTTAAGAACCTAGAGATATGTACTTTCTTCTTATCTTTTCTAGATTCTCATTTGTTTGTTGACCTTGGTCTCTGGAATTCTTTCTGGTTTTCTGTTTATTTGTATATATTAATGACCCTTTTGAGATCTGACTTGTACTTCACTGGTTCCATGGGTTAGTCTCTTGGGAAAGATCTTCCCTGGTCAATTTTAAAGTTTCCATCTGTTGGTCATGGATTTGGGATTTCTTTCTAGTTGTTTCTCTGTTTCTTTTTTTATACAATATTGCAGTTGGAATTGATCTGGTGGAGCTAAAGTGAGTTGAAAGTAGAACAACCCTTAAGTCTATGACAATGTTTTTTGCTGTAGTAATCTGACCTTTAAAAAGCTTCTTGAATTGTCATACAATCTTACAGTTGGAAGCTGATCTTTCCAAGTTAAAGTAAATGAAAGAAATTTGTACATGCAGGTTTGTCTGTTTTAAAAGTTCCCATATGTTAGCCCTAGTTCTGGTGATCCTCTCTTGTCTGTACATATAGGTACAAGTGTGATTAGAGAAAGATAGGTTACTGTAACAAAATCTGGAATTTGATCCTATGGGGATAAACCTGTCTAAGAGGAGTGTTTACTGTTAAACAATATGTACTTTAATTGGTTTTTCTGGATTATTATATGCTATTGACATTGAAGTTGGTCTGCCAGAGTTAAAGTAAATGAAAGAGATTATTTATGTACAGGCATTTGTGCAGTTGTATAAAAGGTGTCTGAAGCACCAAAAACTAAGGTGAAGATGCCAAATCTGTTTGGCCCCTGGAAGATGCAGATCATCTCATTGAAGTCAAGCACACTAAACCTAAGTTGGTGGGGTTCCAGAAAATCTGCCTAGGCTGTAAAAAAATGGTCAAAGAGAACATGGCCTCTGCCTGCCTTATAGCACCATTTTTCATGGAGGGTGGAGGTTGTTGTCCACAAAGAATGTGGCACTATATTCCAGATCTCTCAGTTTCCGAACTGGTGACAGAAATATTCTCCCCTTTTAAGATACTAACAGGGGAGCCCATTTTGCCAGGAAATATTAATTACTGGGGCAAAGCAATTCTTGCTATAAGATTTTCTCATTCAACTGAAAGCTTGGAGAGAGTTGCAGAATCAATAACTGTTTAAACAAACAACTGTTACTAAGTTTATAACAATAGAGTAGAAACCCTAAATATATGTGACATGGTATATATATGCATCTGAGAACTCTATCTCTCTAAGCCTTGTCTAAGTTTTCTTTAAAAATTTATAAAATGAAAATTTGTATAACCTTACTGGCAAGATATCAATAAGTGCTCTCTTTGATACATTGTATCTGACATGGAAAGGCCACATTCTCATATGAAGCCCTATCTTCTGTCTGCTTGCTTTGACTAAGTCAATTTTTGATCTTTAACATTGTTTTATAAATGTATAAGAGATTTAAGACTAGAAATCTCTTATAAATGTATAAGAGATTTAACCCATGCAGACCTGTGATTAGTGTCATCAAACACTCTGTATTCTAAATTCTAACTTAATAGTTAAACTTAGTCAAATTAAAAAGTCTTCTCTTCAGAAATCACTTTGCCATGTTGGTATTTTCCAAAGTACCATTTGGTGTAGCAAAAGACTCATATTTGTATGGAAATAAAAAATTTGATTGATATTTATTGGTGTGTTTCATGTTTTATACCTAAAGTAACCTGTTGTTAATAAGTTATTTGCCCAATTTTGTATGACTCCTCACACTGGAATTGGAATTTAAATGCATTTTTGGAAGGTATTAAAGAGAGTGTGATCTGTTAAAAGGTGACATTGTAAAACATGGAAGGATTCTGCCACTTTTTATGCAAAAAAAGTTAAAAGCTGTCTTAGTCTGTCTTTGATTTATGTTTACAGATGTAGTGCTCTATTGTGCTGGTTGTGAAGAGAGTCTTATCTTACCAGAGATAAGACTCTACCTCCCACTTACTCCATGTTAGAATGTTTCCAAAATAGCCTAGATGTCAACTTATTTAAAGTTGTGTTCAAAAGATTGATTTTTTTGGTAAAGAGTATTTTTATCTCAGACAGGGAATAAAATATATACCTAAAGGTTCAAGAGTATAAAAGTCATTTTTCTTTGTTTATAGCCATTAAAAAACTAAAGATTTTTCTGTGTTAATTTCATTTTTTATTTTTCATGTGATCTATAGAGTATAAAATCCTTACTTGCAATAGTAATACTAACCCCAATTAAATTAAAGAGGTATCTGTACATTTATATGTATTGAAGTTATAACATTTTACTCTCTCTTTAAAAAGGTGAAACTATCTTGCCTGGTGTTTAAATTAAAAAACACGGTGAACAATGCAAAAAAGTGAAAGGGTCATGGAAAAAGCAGCCAGTATTTTGACTTTTCAATGTAAAGTCATCCAGGATTCAAAGAATGACAGGACACCTCTCTGGGCTCTGCACCTCTGGTGAGTCACCTGACTTGCTGATAAGGGAGATTGAGAGGAACCTAGAGAATAGGAAGCTAACCAGTACACATTTTACTAAGAGATGAGTCAATTGCAATGGAAATAACACTGATGCATCCAAGAGAAATCACAAATGGTCAGCCAGGCCTGGACCCATCCTGAAAGTTGGCACATCTTGTACAGGAAAACTAAAAAAGCCATGATGATTGGCACCTTGTCCCCAAGAGTGATCTCTGAGGAATCTCAGTTGACATTTAAGAGTAGATAGGACAAAGATCAGTTTCGACCAACTTTTTCTCAAACACCTGGCAGGAGAGTAAAGCCTGAGCACAGTCTTATATGGATATCTAAAAGGATGAGCAATGGTTTTTAATATAACTTAAGAGGTACACTTGTGTGAGCCCTACCAAAAGTAAGAAAATAGGTTATCATGGAAATATTCTTATGCAAGAGTGCCTAATAATAATGACAAGAATTGCAAATTTCTCCTGAGTTAATTTCAGTCTGATTTCATAGACCTACAATTCTTCCTAGCTTCCTACATTGATGAGCTTGATCTGGTTTTCACTGATAAGTTTATGAGTTACAGTCCACATGGTTTTCAGAGACTGAGTGAAATACTAATTTTTTGTGCTTACTATTTACAAATTAATGATTTACTACTCTGTTTATTGTGAACTTAGCACAAATCCTGCCTTATGTATGCCTTGTTCAGTCATATGCCATCTGCCACTGTGGAACTCTGGACTGCTCTGATGCTGATTGCTCTTAACTGTTCATGTCCCACTTGATAGAGAACAAGGACTTTGGGATATTCCCCTAATTTTCCCTGCTTTCAGGAGAAACTACATTGGAGATTTTGTTGCCCACTTTCCATAGAAATAGAAGCTAGAAATTCACAGTGGGTTAATGTAACAGAGGATCACTTGATGCTTTGAGTATATCCCTTGTCACTTTAAAAATTATTTGTATTTTTCTTTTTCCTAACCATTTCCCTGACCTTATCCCTAATCTTCTTTTCTCTAAAGTTTCCCCTAATCTTAACCCTAAACTTCTCCTCCCTCATCTTCTTTTCCTTCATTTTCTCTTTCCTGAACTTATTTTCTCTCAATCACTTCTATAAAAACTCCCAGTTCCTGATTATGGACAAAATCACAGTCATTGGAACAGGTGTCCTCGCAATTTTCCTTTGCTAGCAAGACAATATTCAATCTTTTTCCTTTTCTGAAAATTATCCTCATTGTTTGATTGGCATAAGGGACAAGGACTGAACTTCTGGCAACAACCTCACTCCCACTGAAGCCATCACTTGTCTCATATTTTATTCAATAAGCAAATTAGCAGCAACAAATTATGTGTACATAAGAGAGGTTTTGCATAAGCTTCTGATTATTAGTTTTCACTACAATTTTAAGTGGATATTTGAGAAAAATTGCAATTTCTATCACAAAATGTAACCACAACACCTCTGTATATGAAAAGGAGAGAGAGATTACTATTTTACAATATTTCATGGTATTTCCTTCCATGACACATGCCCTCACCTACCCATCTTCTTAAAATTTGGAAACAATAAACTACATGTAGAAAATAGTAATTTATTTGAGGAGGTTATTGTTTTTATTTTAGTCAGTTTATCCTCAGATACATAAGTTAGAAAAAAGGAATAAAAAGGGAGCATCTCAGATAAATAGGGAAGTCAGTAGAGAATAGATAGGGCATCATGATGGAGGTAGGGTGGAAAAGGGAAAGAATTGGGCAATAATATTGAAAAAAATACACTGTACAAATTGAGAAGAAATCATTGTGAATTCCATATTTATGTATAATATAATGCACCAATGAAAAAAAATATAAATAGATTAAAGTAAAAGCAGAAGAGTAGAGGAAGGTGAACAGGGCAAGGGAGGTAAAGAGTACAAGGGAAGTACTAGGGAATGAATGTAAAGTAAATAATACATGCATGGAGGAATATGTCACAATGAGAACCATTGCGATGTAAAATTATAATGTAATAATATTACATAAAACTAAAAATATTAAAATTTTATTTATTTTGTGTATTGCAATTCCAGATAATAATAGCAATACTGTTGCAGCCAGATGACAGATTCATGATTGCTAATGTTTATAGGATACTACTATTTCAGATTGAGAGTTAAAATTTGAAGAAGTACACTATGACCCCTGTACTGCTTATTTTAGTATAAAATTTAGTATAAATTTATTGTAATACTTGTTTTTAGCACTTTTGAGATAGACATTCTACCTTTACATCCATAACTGTTCACGATTTTTCTCTCCCAAACCCATAATAAAAATAATCATGTCAGAAATTCTTGTATATTGGGGTAGCCAAGAACAGAAGTCCTAAGATGAAAATGTGACTTCCATCCTTTTGGTACATAGGGATCACAATTTCCAAGTCTTTTTGCAAGTGTGTAGGATTCAGAACTTAAGTAAGCTCAGAACTCTACTCTCTCCCTTCTGAGATTCTAGCACTTCTGCTTTAAGCTGTTTCATTTTGGCAAGTTAATCTCTCTATGGCTCCATTTGTTTATGCAAATAACATTTGAGAATTAAACTAAATAACATTGTGGACCTTTACACAATGGCACATGGTAGGTTTTCGGTAAATATCAGCTATCATTTTTAGTTGAAAACATGATATCTAGTTCAGAGACCTGAATAAAATGTAAATATAAAAAAATATTTCCCAAAGGAATTTTAGCTTTTCTTCTCTTACCTAGATTTCATCAAGAAGTAAAATTTTTTTGTCAATCTCATTGTCTTCTAAATATTTAAGTCTCAGATCCATCATGAGAATTAAAGCCATCAACAAAATCAATTACCTGTATTAATGGCATGATGGAAATTCAGTAGAAATTTTCAAAAAGCAGATTTAGTGATGATTTTTCAAAAGGCAGCTACCATAGATGTTCACAGAGATGAAAGATGATTTTGTCAACTGTATTCTTCCTGTTTTTGTCTTTGCTACCTTAGTTTAAACTCTGTTTTAGGCCATGGTTTTTCAGAATTTGCCAGAATATAGGAGGGAAAAGTTAATAAAATCATAAAAAGTAAAATTTAAAATGATCTACACTTGTAAATATTAGAAAATCTTAAAAACATGAAACTGAACATGATGTGATAAATTTTATTTATCATGGTAAATGATATAAATTTATCTAAGCTGAAGATATTTTAGAACATCTAATTTATTAAGTATTTGTAAACAATTTAATATAACTTGGTAATTCCAACCACTTAAGACTTTAGAAAGTAAGCAATTTGGAAACAACTTATGAATTTTATTACCACAATAAATTTGTTAAGTGTTTTATCCAAATGTATAATATACAGAAGACTAAAATAATTATGCTAAAAAATTAAAAACAAAACTTGTATAAACAGAAGCATGAGGTTGAAATAGTTCCTAAAATATTTCAAAGGCCTTCTTGAGCCTCGGTATCCAACCATGTTACAAAATACTCTTCTAGTCACAGCAGATGAACACCAGAGACATTTTCTGACCATGGTTAATTGCAAATGTCCTATTATAACAAATTCAGGAGTTCTTATAAAATTTAATAAATAAATATCAATAAATTTGTTTGGTTTTTATCTTTCTAGAAATAATAACTTAAATATGAAACACAGATAAAACTAATGGATATGTGAATAGCAAGCCTTGTGGATGAAATGGAGAATGCAACATCAATTCTGTAACATTTTTTTGTCTTGGGCCACTCCAGTTAATCTCATTCTGGCCATAAGATCCAATAAGTACAAACATTCCACAATTACAATGCCTCTACTTTGGGGTGAGGGATTCCTTGTACCCCCATGGTTTCCAGGCTCTGAGGGTTCTCTTATAGTGTTTTATGGGCCCCTCTTCCCTAGTTTGTTCTTAGATGCAGCACTGACTTTTGTGTATTCTTGGGTCAGTAAGTCATCAGTTTGAAACAGTCAGTGTTTAGTTTCAAGCTCTAAGACATTAAAATCAATCAGAAAATAAATTAAAAATAAAAAATAGAGGCAGAGTTCAAGGTCACTTGTTGAAGAGATCACCAGCAGATTGAACATATAGCAGAAGCAGAGCCCAAGGTCTGAATCCACTCTAAATTATCTGCAAGATTAGGCCTCATCCACACTAATGGAGGTAGAGTGGAGGCCTGCAGTTTCTCTGAGAGAAACTATATAAAATTAAGCCAAGTTTTTTGTTTACTTTATATGAAGATACAAAATGTTTTAAAGAAAAAGTGGAGGCCTAACACTCAGAGTCAAACCAAGATATGACCATTTCAAGCAGATCCATTGATGTTCCATTTGATGAAATCAGAAGTTACTTATTTATCACAGCCATTATTGATATGTGGAGAATTAAGGTAGGTATGTTAACAAATGAAAAATTAGTTATTTCTAAAGATAATTGGAAACTTGAACTAAATTTAAATAAATATATTGAATACTCTAACCTGTACTGGGTAATTCCTTGTGGTTGTGTCTGGGGTAGTGCAAAAGAAATTTAACAAATGCCAAAACATAAGACTTCCAAGGTCATGTGAGAGGGAGATATAAAATAGGAGAAGACCATAAATATTTGAACAGGCATTCCAGCATATGCACAATTAGGCCAGACTCATCTGGGAAGCAGGAAGACCAGGTTTTGTGCAATGTGGAAAGTTCATCTCTACATGCAGCCTCTATCTAGGCCCAGTCACACCTCTGCCTTTGGGTGCCTGGGCTGTATCATACTCCCTGACATGGCATGGCCCACTGATAACCAAAGTGCCTCCTGGAATTCTGTCCCTCTCAGTCCATGGAAGTTTTCTCAGGTAAGCCATGGGAGAGTATTGTCCAATGTACTCCCAACTTTGGTTAGTGTTCTTTTGTGGAGCCTTGAAGAGCTCTGTGGAGATGTAGTGAGGTATAGGTACACACCACTGTTCTATTGTGGACTTGCCATATGACTTTGGAAAGTTGAGTCCAATTTCTTTGTTGACATTTCCCTGATTTTTAACAACAACAACAAAAAAATGACTCCATCTCCATTCATCAGAATTAAACAGTAAAACACTGATATTAGGTCTGGCATTCCAACAGTTAAGTAATCAACTGTAGGGAGTAGGTATCAGACATTAGATATATAAAGACTTTCAGGAATATTCTCATATGTATTCACTAGTACAGAATAAATTTTAAAGGACCAAGGTATGGAATGAATCAGGATGCATTTGAATTCTGGCTTTTTATATATTTATAGAGACTAGAATAGATTTTTAACCTCTCAAAGCCTCTGTTTACTCATCTGTAGAATAGGGCTGATCCCAAATACATCCAAAGGCTCACATGGGAATTAAGTGAAGTCATAGATAGTAGGTACCTGTGCACAGTGAGTGATCCCTAAGCCAGAGAGGACTGGCCTGTTTTTGCTTCACTTGAAGACACCCAGCAGCAGCTCCATGCCTGTCACAGAACTCACACTTCAAAGAGATATCTTTAAGTGAATAAATGAAGCAGTTATTTTTGGAGGCATAAATATGGTGATGCAATATCAGTTACTGTACATAAAATGAGTTTCTGTTTTTTGTATGACGTTAAAACCTAGCTTTCCCACCTTTGCAATTAGGAATAGCCATGATTATGTTCTGGCCAATAAGATATAGGTAGAATCAATGGCTCCATGGTCATTAGCTCTTTGATTTCCATTAGTTTTTAAAATGTGTAATTGGAGGAAAATAATTATTCATGCATGATTCACTGTGGTATATTAACTATATGCTCATAAAATAACTTAGTCAATTTGAAATCCCAGTACTTTCCATTTATTTCTTCTCCTCCTTACCTTACCCACTTTTGCTACTCTACATTTCTCCCTTCTGTTTGTGTGCAATCCTTTAATTTTTTTCCTTTTTTAAAATCTCAGTCTCCCATCTATGGGAGCACATATTTGATTGTTGTCTTTCTGAATCTGGCTTATTCACTTAATCCGATATTCTCCAGTTCCATCATTTTCCTGCAAATTACATAATTTTATTATTCATGACTGTGTAAAATTTGTTTATACACATCATATATCCTTATCTGTTCACCTGTTGATAAACACACACTCTGATATCATAACTAGGTTAATATAAATTACTGTGCTAAAAAGTATTATGCATGTATTGCTATAGTGTGCTGACTTTAGATATTTGGATAAATACCAGAAGGGATGTTGATGGCTCATAGGTTAATTTCATAGTTTTGAGAATCTATTGTATAGGTTGTACTAACTGACAATCCAAGCAACAGTGTATAATGTCCTTTATCTGCATCTTTGTCAGCACTGATTAATTATTACTTATATTAATGATTTTTGACATTGTAATTGGAAATAAAAAATCAGTGGAGTTTTGATTTGAACTTCCCTGAGTTCCAAAGAAGATGAAATTTTTATGTAATTGTATACCATTTGTATTTCTTTTTTTAATTAAAATTTTAGAAATGTCTATTTATTTCATTGTCTTGTTTACCAATTGAGTTTTCATGAGGTGATTCTGTTAATAATTTTCAGTTCAAAATATCTTCTAGATACTATCATCTGCTGAGAGAGTAGCTGGAAAATTTTGCTCCAATTCTCTAGCCTGTTTTTTAACAGGGTCTTCATTGTTTTTTATTGCTTCATTGTACTTTATTGCTGTGCAGAGACTTTTAAATTTGTAGTTGTTCCATCACTGATTATGGGTTTAATTTCTTGACCTTTATCAACCTTTCTAAGGAAGTTGGTGCCTGTACAATCTTTTGGAGAGTGGATTCCATAATTTTTCTAGCAGCTGTAGTGCTTCTGAAATAATTCCTATGTCTTTGATTTACTTTGAGTTTAATTTTTCATGCAGCATCAGAAATAGGGATAAAGTTTAACTCTTCTACATATGAACACCCAATTTTTCTAGCCCAAATGGTAAAAAGCTACATATTCTCCAGTGTATGTTTTTGGCATTGTCACCCAAGATTAAATGAATGTAAGCCAGTGCATTTCTATCCGTGCCTTCTATTCTATTACATTGATCTTTGTGTTTGTTTTGGTGCCAATACCAAGATGGGTTTTTACTAGAGCTCTGCAGTATAACATGACATAAGTCATCATGATGTCTCCAGTATTGCACTCATTTCTCTGTGGGTTTAGGTATTCTAGGTCTTTCATTCTTCCATGTGAATTTTAGTACTATTTTTTCTAGGTCTTTGAAGAATGTTAATAGTATCTTGATGGGTCTACATTGCTTCTGCATATTGCTTTTGGTAATACAGCCATTTTACCAATAATAACCCTGCCTATACAAGACCATTAAAGTTCATTCCATGTTTTAGAGTCTTCTACATTTGGTGTTCTATAAATTTGATTGTAGAGCTTGCTCACCTCTTTGACTGGATTTATTCCTAGAGAATTTTGGAGGCTGTTTTAAATGGGATTGTTTTTCTGTTTTTCTTTTTTCCAGTGTATTCACTATTGATATCCAGAGAAGCTATTGATTTTTTCATGTTGATCTTCTGTCCTGTTCCTTGATTGAATTTATATATCACTTATAGAGATCTGTTGGAACATATTTGTTCCTCTATGCAGAGGATTATATTATCTGCTGTCATAAATTGACATATTCCCTCTTGATATCTCCCTTATTTCCTTCTCTTTCCTATTGCTACACCTAAAATTCATCTTCTACATCAAATAGGAGTGGAGACAGTAGACATCATTTTCTTATTCCCATTTGGAGGAAATGAATTTAACTTTTTCATGCTTTATATGATGTTGGATTTGAGTTTGTTTTATATAGACTTTTTGATGTTGGGGTAAGTTCCTATTAAGCCTAGTTTTTTGAGGGTCATATTATGAATTGACTCCATATTTTAAAAAAGACATACTCTGGCTCTATTGATATGATCATGTGATTTTGTTTTTAATTCTACTCATATGGAGAATTATATTTATTTACTTGCATATGTAGAACCATCCTTACACCCTGGAATGAAACCAGCTCAGTCATGATCTACAGTCTTCTTAATGTGCTTTTGTGCTAATATTCTATTAAAAATTTTTCAACTGTGTTATCAGGCATATGGGTCTGTAGTTTTCCTTTGTTGACCTGTTGCTACCTTGTTTTGGCATCAGTGTAATTCCAGTTTCAATAAATATATTTTGAAGCACTTACCTCCCCTTTCTGTTTCATAGAGTAATTGAAGAAGCAGTGACGTGTTATTTTTTAAGAGTGTGGTAGATGTCAACCGAAGTTACATTCTGTCTGGGACTTTGTATTTTACATGACTTTTAAAAAATACTTTTAGCTAGGCACAGTGATGAACACTTGAAATTTCAGTGGTCAGAAGACAGAGGTATGAGATTCAATGCAATTCCAATTAAAATCCCAATGACGTACCTTACAGAAATAGAGCAAGCAATTATGAAATTCATCTGGAAGAATAAGAAACCCAGAAGAGCTAAAGCAATCCTTAGCAGAAAGAGTGAAGCAGGGGGTATCGCAATACCAGATCTTCAATTCTGCTACAAAGCAATAGTAACAAAACAGCATGGTATTGGTACCAAAATAGAAAGGTAGATCAATGGTACAGAATAGAGGACACGGACACAAACCCAAATAAATACAATTTTCTCATACTAGACAAAGGGGCCAAAAATATGCAATGGAGAAAAGATAGTCTCTTCAACATATGGTGCTGGGAGAATTGGAAATCCATATGCAACAGAATGAAACTAAATCCATATCACTCACTATGCATGAAACTAAACTCAAAATGGATTATGGACCTCGGAATCAGACCAGAGACCCTGCAGATTATAGAAGAAAAAGTAGGTCCAGATCTTCAATATGTCGTCTTAGGACCAAACTTCCTCAACAGGACCCCCATAGCACAAGAAATAAAAGCAAGAATCAATAATTGGGATAGATTCAAACTAAAAAGCTTTCTTTCAGCAAAGGAAACTATCAGCAATGCGAAGAAAGAACCTACAGAGTGGGAGAAAATCTTTGCCAATCATACTTCAGATAGAGCACTAATCTCCAGAATCTATAAAGAACTCAAAAAACTCTACACCAAGAATGCAAATAATCCAATCGACAAATGGGCTAAGGAAATGAATAGACACTTCACAGAAGAAGATGTACAAGCAATCAACAAACATATGGAAAAATGTTCAACATCTCTAGTAATAAGAGAAATGCAAATCAAAACCACGCTAAGATTCCATCTCACCCCAATTAGAATGGTGATTATCAAGAATACAAGCAACAACAGGTGTTGGCGAGAATGTGGGGAGAAAGGTACACTCATACATTTCTGCTGGGGCTGCAAATTAGTGCAGCCACTCTGGAAAACAGTGTGGAGATTCCTTAGAAAAATTGGAAGGGAACCACCATTTGACCCAGCTATTCCACTCCTTGGCCTATAACCAAAGGACTTAAAATCAGCATACTACAGAGATACAGGCACATCAATATTCATAGCTGCTCAATTCATAGTAGCCACATTGTGGAACCAAACTAGATGTCCTTCAATTGATGAATGGATAAAGAAACTGTGGTATATACATACAATGGAATATTACTCAGTCATAATGAATGATAAAATTATGGCATTTGCAGGCAAATGGATGAAATTGGAGAATATCATGCTAAGTGAGATAAGTCAATCTCAAAAAACCAAAGGACAAATGGTATCACTAATAAGTGGATGATGACACATAATGGGGGGTGGAAGGGGTTAGTGTTAGGGTTAGAGTTAGGGTTAGGGAGGGGGCAAGAATAGAGGAAGGAAGGACTGTTTAGAGGGAAAAGAGAGGTGGGAGGGGTGCAGGGGAAGGGAAAATTAACAGAATGACTCAACATTACCCTATGTAAATTTATGATTACACAAATTATATGCCTTTATGCCATGTACAAACAGAGAAACAACATGTATCCCATTTGTTTACAAAAAAAAAAAAAAAGAAGACAGAGGTATGAGAACGACTGATTCAAAGCCAATCTCAGAAACTTGGCAAGGCTCTGAGCAAGTTAGTAAGATCCTTCCTAAAAATGAAATGCAAAAATGGACTGGGAAGGAGTTGGGTTGCCACTCAGTAGTAGAGTGGTTTCCTAGCATGGGTCAGACACTGCATTCAATCTTCAAAACAACATAAAAATGAAACAAAATAAAATTAATTTTTTAAAGAGTGTGAGTATCTCTTTGAAAAAAGTGGGGACTGGAGATGTGGCACAGTGGAGAAACACCCCTGAGTTCAATCATTATTATCAAAAACATATTCTTATTAGTGTGTCATAATTATCTTAATAGTTTGTCCATTGTTTCATATTTATATATGTGCAAAACATCTCTTGATCAATTGCATTCCTCAGTGCCTCAGTTTTCCCTTTCTCCCTCCCCATGAGTTTGTACTATACTGCTGACCTTCTATTTTGGTGAAATCCCCTATACATTTTTTAATTTCAATTTTCATTCTTCCTTTCATATATGAGAGAAAACACTTGACTTTTGTCTCTGATTCTGTCTTAATTCACTTAGCATGATGTTCTCCAGTTTCATTCATTTTTCAAAAATGACATAATTTTATTCTTCTTATGTTTGACTAGAATAAATACAGTTGTAAAGAGATGTGTAGATGCTATTTCCTGAGAATATCACCAGCCAGCACAGAGGACCTCCCATATTCAAGTCCAGCTTGCTATTGTGTGAGCCAGTGAATGGAGACCAAGAGAGGAGAAGGCCTTATCTGAAGCATGCAGGGCCCTCCTATCTATGACTCCGATTGCATGCACACCTACTATGTAGCCTGGCCAATTCTAGAGTGTTCTTCCTTGTCTGTTTTGACTACTAACCTGTCTCTGTGGTGAATATTTCCATGATAGTTTGTGTTTGAGAGAGGGAGTTTGCCTGAAGTTGCAATCTCAGAATCCTCCAAGTGTTAACCACAGGATTCAGTTCCTTCCCTCCTTCAGAATAAGGGGGCTGAGGGGAAGATTTTTTTTTCTTGAAGCACAATAATTCTATTCATGAGACTTTATACCAATGACCTAATATCCTCCAAGGCCTCACTTCCTGTCATCACCTTGTGGGTTTATGATTTCAACATACAAGTTTGGAAGCACAGAAATATTCAGACCATACTCAAAGAGTGATGCCCTTTCTTCGCTAATGGTATCATGTAAGTTCCTGATGTCTAGACCTTGGTGCATCTTCCTGTTTACTTCCTGCATCCTTGAAGACATGTGTGCCATCAAGTTATCCTCATTAGACAGTATTTCTTCTTTTCTGATGGGGTAGCTGTAGGGTCACCCACCTGGACTTCACAACTGAGTGTGAGAGCTGAGAGATTGTCAGGCCACAGTTACAGGGACTTTATGACCTTGGCAGCTGGGTGATTAAGACTCAGCACCCAAGGAGTTGTGGAAATGGTCACCAAAAGAGTAGAGTGGATAATCTTGCCCCATTCTCAGGAAATGCAGTCAGAATGGTACACAAATATGGAAGTCACATATTGAGCCCACATGGGAAATGGAGGAGTGAGATGACACTGGATGAACATGGAAGACATTGGTTTTGCCCAAGCTCATACAAAGACACCAAGACATTCAAATCTCTACTCACACAGGGGTCTAAGACTTGTCATTTTGTCTCACATGTGCACAACCAAGCTTCTGAAAGTAGGACCTGGAAGTAACTGTCAAGTCCTCTCTATGATCTTGGCCCTAAACTGTCAAAGAATATTACCCAAACAACCCTATTTTTAGTAGGATATGTGTACTCATCAGTTTGGTCACTTGGATTGAGAAATGACCTTTGAACTTGAGGCCTCCAGTTTAATGGAGGAAGTACAAAATCCATATGGCTTTTTGCTCTGCTGACAGTAGACAATAATAATGTATCCTGGTTCCATTTATTGCTGAGGTCTTACCATCACTGTTTCACCACCAACAGCTACTCTAGTTTAAAAATGTATGCACATTGGACATAAGATCCTGGAATCATGCAATGTTAAGAAATCTTGTAGGTGGAGAATAGTATGATTCCTATTGGTGTGGTCAATCTCACCTGTTTGTCAGGCTTGATTTCTTTCTCTTTGATTTAACTCTATGCTTTGAATATGCAAGCTTCTTTTGTGGTTTAAACTTTACCTATGTTAAGAGTACACTAAAGTCTCATCTGTATTCCTGTTCTCTCTAGTCTCCTCCCACTGCCCCTTGCATCTTTTAATTTATTTCAATTGTTTTTTGTTTACTGTTTCTTGTTCTGATAGATGGCATGAATGGGGATACATACCTTCTAGATGTGAAAGAGAAGAAGAATGGTGTTGGCTGATATCACAAGAAAAACTTCAGAGAAAAATGCATTTCTTAGGCTATGAAAATTATATACTTGATTGGTCTTTTCATATTTTGGGCAAGAAATAACAAAGTATATATCTTAGGAAAAAATGCAGAAAAACATTTTATTTCAAATAGCATCACCTTCATGAATCTAGGGCTAAAAAATTACCATCTGGAAAATGTACACAGCTTTTCCCACTTTAGTACACAAGTCTCTTTGACACCCTCCAGGTGCCTTTTCCTATTGTTAAAAATCATATCTGGATTATGTAATAAATTTGTTGCTCCCATTATACATCAGTTTTCCTATTAATTCAGAACTACTATATATTATTGAAAATGATTTTTGAATTTAATTTCATCATGAGTTTTTTGTGCAGTAATAGCTTACTTGTCTATCTCATCTTGAATATGTACCAGTTTAATATTGAAAACTCTCTAATTTTTGTTATATTCAAATGGGAACGTTGCATGATGGGAGCAAATTCCAAGCTTTCAAGAAATGAATCTCAATGGAGTTGGTGTTACACATTAGCATATTATTTCAGTACTGTCTTTATTCTGATTTATTTCTGGACCCAATATTATTAAAACATCAACTGAGCAAACATAGAAATCACTGTCCCTAAGACACTTTTTTTGTAAGACTGTCATTACTCACCTCAGAAATCCCTTGATACACAACTTGCTGAGCCCTCTCTGCTCATCTCAATCTTTCTTCCACCAATACTTCAGTGAGTCATTCTTAATTACCTCAGGTTCCCCTCCCAAAGACACCAAGGAGCCATTTCACACACCTCATAGTATACTTTTACACATATCAAACAGAACTCACTATTCATCTCAGATGCCTCTCCCAAAATATCTAAGATAAACCTCCTCACAGAACTCAGTGTGCCCTTCATATACATCTCAGGAATTACTAATCACTACAACAGCAGTCATTACCCAACTTCAAAAATTGCCCCTACAATCTTGGGTCCTCACTCTACTGCTTTGAAAGCCCTCACTAAATACCACACAGTACACTATTACTTACCTCTGAGAACTCTCACTACACCTAATAGTGCCTTTTCTATTCAAAATACAGACCTTCCATATACATCTTAAATAGCCCTACTTACTTCCCTTAGGAAATACTCATACTCACATAAAGGAGACCTCCTACACACCTCATATAGCCCTCCTATACACTTTACATGGCACATTCTATATACCTGTTTATATCCTCACTACAAACCTCAGGAACCCACTTTGGACACCTCAGAGAGACCTTCCTGTACACCACCAAGATATCTCCCTATACACTTTAGAAACCCCTCCCTGTTCACATCAACTGCTCTTCCTACACATCTTTTCTTATTTTTTAAATATGATGGATTGACACCAAGGTGCTCAACCAATGAATCACACACCAGATCTTTATATTTTATTTTATTTTATTTTATTTATTTTGAGACAGGGATTCTGTAAGTTGCTTAGGGCCTTACTAAATTAGGGAGACTAACTTTGAAAAAGAAATACTTCTGTCTGAGAATCCTCAGAAATTTCAATTACTAATGTGCCACTTTACTGGCCTAATAAAATTTCCAAAGATTATTTATTACATACTAATATGGCTCCACTTAATTTATACTATAAGATACACATTAAAATATTAAATACAAAAATATAATTTTAAGAATGGGTATATGACATTTATTTTTTCTTGGATTCCATGAAATAAGACAACTGTATCCTAGTGATCAAATGTGACCCAAAAAAGCTTGGACATATATGGAAATTTGATTTATATTTTTTGTTAATTTTTCTGGATTATCATGGGAGATGACACCAAAACACTGAATGAGTGAATGAAGAATATTGTGTTCCTTTACCTGATCATTACTTGTGGAAATGATTGTCCTATCTTAGTGGTGGTACAGAGTTTCTATTTTCCACAAATACTGGATTTTGGCATTCATGTGTTAAACTTAAAAATGTTGATCACAGTGAAACCAAAAACAGAAAATATTCTGTGATTCAAAAAAAAGGAAATGAGATAGTGAATAACAAGTTTCAAAAACAGTTAAGAGGGAAAAGCAATTCAGGTTTTAGAGCACACTAGGGTGATATCAGTCTAAAATGATTCTTATACAATTAAAAATAACCAGAATTGACTTTGCAGGTATCAACATAAAAATTATAATATTTGAGAAGATTAAAAATTACCCTAATTTGATAACTACACACTGAATACACATGGTTAATTATAATGCTGGTTTCCATATCCAAATACAAATGGTAGCTTCAATTTAAAAATTAAAGAAAAATCAATAGTTCAATGTTTTATCCGAGTATTTACATCACTGAGGATTTTTAAAGGGTATCCCATGGTCATGAATATGTAACCTTTCTCATTTCTCTTTATATCATGTCATATAGATCTACATCTTCTAAAAATTTGGAAATGATTTAGTATCAAACATGATTTTCTGTTGACTGTCATTTTTAATATGTATGTAAAGAGTTGTAAAATACATACCCATGATTTTGGACATTTGAATTAATGCACAAACATGTTTTGTATAGGAAATATTTCATCAGTAGATCAATACTAAATTTTCTGTAGCAGTTTTAAGATTGGGATTTTGAACAAGAAAATTGTATAATACATGAGAGGAAAATAAGAATTTTTTTGAATGTCCATTTTTCAGGCTAGGGTAAAATGACTTTTATTTAGTGAAAACCTTACAATTCAATAACTCTGAATGTAGTTGAACTGTGATATTAATTCCTATCCCAATTCCAGATAACTTAGTAAAAACCATTATAATATTTCTTACTAATATTTGATAACTGCATTTGACTCACTTAGGACAGTTATTGTAGTGTTGATAATAGCAGGGATATAAGGTGAATAGTTTGTGGATTTAAAAAAATTAAAAACAATGAAAGATCTTGCTACAGGTATTGATAAAATGTTCTAATATTATGGGAAATTTTTTTGAGGGAACAAGAGAAATTGCCTTAAAATCTCAGAAGGTACATTTATGGTCAAATGCATAAATAAAACATAATGGCCAAGATTTCTAAAGATCATTATGTGTAATAAACACTTTTATATTTGTTACATCATTTTCTTTCATATATAATACCTCTCAAATATAGGTAATAAGACTGTATTTTACAGATGGTAGAATTTAGCATTATAGACTACTCATGGTCACACTTGAACCCAATGGAGGACAACAGATGCAAATTTAAACAATGTGTCTTAGAGGGTGCACCAAATTTAATATTGTCTTAGTTGATGAATTAAAGGTATTATCTCTGAAAATATACCAGGATAAAGACAATACTAAAATAATATATTCATATATACAATTGCTCCATTGATACTGATTTTTTGAGATTTAGAATTCTCCACAATTATGTAGTCCTCCCAACTGAATTCATTAATTCTTAAAGAATCCAATATGTACCTGGTGTTTCATCAAGTGGTAGAGCACTTGCCTCATATGCATGGGGCACTGGATTCAATCATCAGCACCACATTAAAGAATAAAATAAAGGTAGTGTGTCAATTTACCACTTAAAATATCCCAAAAATTTAAAATAAAGAAAAAAGATGAAAACAAAATAAGATACTACCCCTCAAAACTTTAAAATTAGGTTATAAACAGAAATTGTTCTCAATAATATATGGTAATCCTGAATGGATAGAAAAGCTGATGTAGAGTGGGAACCCAACAATCATTATATAATCCAGACATGATTTGGTAATAATAGGTAAGGACATCTGGACAATGTAAAAAATTAATGTATGCATTTGTGGTCAGTTTATTTTTTACAACATACCCAAAGGGTAAAGGATAGTAATGTCACTAACAGTGTTGCAACAAATGAATATCCACATGCAAAAACTTTATATGGACCCACATCACACCACATTCAAAAATTAAATGTAACAATCACACCTAAATATAGAACTTAAATATATAAAATACTTGGTTGTGTTTGTAGCTCAGTGATAGAACACTTGTCAGCAAGTGTGAGGCAGTGGGTTCATTCTTCAGATTGATATAAAAATAAATATAGAAAATAAAGGAGTTTTGTCAATGTAAAACTAAAAAAATTAAAAATGTATGAATCCCTTGGGAGAAAACAAGGCAGTAATATTTTTAAAATATTTTAGTAGTCAAAGGATTTTCATTTTGCTTATTTATTTATATGTAGTGCTGTGAATTAAACCCAATGCCTCACACATGTCAAATACTCTACCACTGAGTCACAACCACAGCATAAGGTAAATTTTCATGACCTAGAACTTGGCAATGGATTCTAACATACACCAGAAAATAATCAGCAGCTAAACTGAATTTCATCAAAATTAAATGTTTTCATGTTCCAAAGGGTATTATTAAGAAACAGAACCTTAGCATTGGGAAAATTATTTGAGAACAACTTCGTGGATATGTATGTGTGTGTATGTGTATGTATGTGTGTGTGTGTGTGTGTGTGTGTGTGTGTTTATGTTTGTGTTTAAAATCCAGAATATGTAAAGAACCCTTGAACCTCAAAACAACAAAGATATTGACTCAAAATATCCCTGTAATCATAGCAGCTCAGAATGCTGAGGAAGGTGACTGGAAGTTTGAGGCCAGCATCAGCAAATTAATGAGACTTTGAGGAACTTAGCAAGAACCTGGCTCAAAATTTTAAAAATTAAAAGAAAGGGCTGGGGATTTGGCTTAGTGGCTAACCAACTCTGGATTCAATACCTGTTAAAAAATAAAACATTAACAAACAAAAGTAGCATGAGCAAAGGACTTGAATAGAAAATACTAGTCAGTACAAAAATGACCAAAGAAGTTCCTCAAAATGTGCTTGCCATTATTCATTAGAGAAATGCATCTCAAAATGATAATGAGAGCAGGGCACTGTGGCACACACAATTTCACCTACTTCATAAATGGCAGCAGTAGGATGGCAAGTTGCAGGCCAACCTTAGAAACTTAGTGAGACACTGACTCAAAACAAAAAATTAAGGAGCCTGGAGATGTAACTCAGTTGTAGAGGGCACATGACTTTGGCCCAAATTATAAAACACACACACAAAAACACATGTGTGAGTTACCATGCCACACCACAAAGATGGTATAATTTTTAAAAGTAAAATAGCAAATTCAGAAAGTGTAACAATGTGGAGGAATTGGATTCCTATTATATTCCTAGTAGAATGTGGAATTGTGCAATAGGTATAGATAAAAGTTTGATAACATCTTAAAAACTTCAACATAGGTTTCCCATATAATGTATGAATTCCACTCCTAGCTGTACACTCAAATTAATTGAAAACAGATGCTCAAACACTTAAACATGAATAGTCATAGCAGTACCATTTATGCCACTGGAAGGGGAAAAGAATCCAAATGTCAACCAACAGATAAAAGGATAAACAAATTACATATATGTGCACATATACATGCACATATGCACCTACAAATACACATTTGTGGTAGAAAATCTCACACTGCTGGGCTGGGGAGATAGCTCAGCTGGTAGAGTGCTTGTCTCACAAGTGCAAGGCCCTGAGTTCGATCCCCAGTACCAAAAAAAAAAAAAAAAGAAAAAAGAAAATCACACTGCCATAAAAGGAATGAAATACTGATACATACTAAAACATTAATTTTTTTGATATAAATGTAACTGAATAAAATCTGAAATGAAATGTCACATATTGCATAATACAATTCATATGAGATATCCAGATTGTGGGAACCCCAGAGACAAAATTGAATGGTTGTTGCCAGTACCCGGGAGGGCATAAAGTGGAGTGGTTTTTTAATGAGAAGATGGTTTTCTTTGTGGTGATGAATTGATGCTAAACAAGATAAAGATGGAGATTATGTCACAATACTGTAAATGCACAATACACTAAATTGCACATATTTAAATGGTCACTATTACGAGAAGTTAATGTCAAACAACTTTCAAAAATCTGAAAACAATGAAGTCTGTTCAATTGCAGGGAATCTAGGTCTAGGTGGTAGAAGGAACTGTGGAGCTGCAGATTCCAAGTCTTTTTGAGATGGCAATTCAAAGCACATCTGATAGTATTAGTGACAGCCAGGAATTGACAGCCTAAGCTGTTTCAAGAACCATTTTAAGTTCTTCATATATTTGGATCCTATTTCTCCTCAATGTCTTGGGCCCTCATGGAAGGAATTCTGATTTTAGTGATGAGTACACTAAGACTAACAAGCAAAGTCCTTATTCTAAGGTCATCCACCTTGCAAACTAGGGTTCAAGACCACTGATTTATCTGAATTGTCTGAATTCCAAACTCTTTTGTGGTCTATATGACTGTTAAAATCCAGTGAGTTGATACTTCTTTAAGGAGGGTGAGGGAAGAGGGAGAAATTGCAAAGGGACACCAGAAATATTTTGGGTGTGATATCACCCATGCTCACTATATAGATTTTGGTGAAGAATTCATGTGTAAACATATAAGCAAACAACAAAGTATACATTACATATGTATAGTTGATCATCCATCAGTTTTACCTGATCAAAAATTTTTAAAATAAATAAATAAAGACTTATTAAAAAGAAAGTAAAACAAAAAAAAATGAATAAACAATTGGAAGGAAACCCTCAAGAAGATATACACATTGCACATAAGAAGAAGTTTCTCAACACCAAATTACAGGGAATAGCAAATTAACCACACATGTATGAATGGACAAAATTCAAACCAGTCAACACCAATTGATGACAAAAATGAGGAGCAAAAGGAACTCTCACACATTTCTAGTGCATTCAAAAAAGAGTTTGGTGGTTTCTTACAAAACTGAACACAGGCTTGTATCTGTCACTGTGATGAGCTGACAGATCTGACACCATCAGAATGTTATAGGCCAGACTCTAAGGGAAATGACTAAACAGACTCCATTTTGCTCTGAGACCCCATGTTTTGTAGGAAATAAGCTTCTCCCATGGGAACACCCTGCCTCTGTGCCCATCACCAGTTACTTGGTGTGACATGTTTAATAATATACAATGGCAACTCATATGTAGTAAAGAATTACTCTCTTTTGATTCCTATTGCTCCTAAACAATGTACCATGTAAAAAATAATTGTGTGGATGTTAGCAAACATTCTTTAGTTTGTACCTAGGTAAGGGTACCCACTTCCCCCTCTTTTGATGATCTCATTATGTTAGTTTGTAATTTGAAATCATAGCAACAGACACTTATGACTGATGTAATTTTTGGTATAAGAACCCCTACAACACTGTGGTCAAGGCTGTTCTCCCACTAGCCATTTTTTGGGGCATTGTGTGAGACAGTCAGCTAGCCAGCTTAATAAAGACTCTCAAATTGGACTACTCTGTGGTGATCGGTCTGTTCTTAAGTTGCACCCTGTAACATCACAAAAAACACATTCCTAGTGGTTATCCAAAGGAGTTGAAAGCTTACATCCACACAACACCTAATGCAAATTGGCTTAGTTTCTTTTTTCATGATAGCCAAGAACCGAAAGCAATCAACTCACCCATTAATAAACATTTTTCCTGTTATTAATAAAAAACCCTGACATATTCACAACATGAAATATTGCTTGACAATTTAAAAAAAGTCAAAAAATCAAGCAGACTGATAAAGGAAAACAGCTGGTGTGAAAATCTAATCTGGGTGTTTCCATCTCTATGATGTTATGCAAAATGCAAAGCAGAAGATGATAAAAATATTAGTGGTGGAAGAATGGGAAACTTTGAGGTGATTAATCTATTCTGTAAGATTCTATAATGGTGGATACAGAGAACTATTTTCATCATAAAAATTTACACAAATCCTTAAGAAATGCATCATAATATTAATCTTATATTAGTGTGGCAATGGTAACAAATTTATCAGAGATATGCAAGATGTAAATAACAGGGAGAACTATATGCAGGAAGGCCTATGGGAACTTGGTAGTATATGCTATATTTTTCTGTAAAATGAAAACTACTCAACAAAGCATGTTAAGTTATGAATAAGCCTCACCTACTTAAAGATCACTATGGTGAGAAGGAAAGATTCACAGCAACTCTATTGTCTTTAATGTATTTCTTTTTCAGGTTTTAGTGGTCCTGTCTAACAATGCTTAAACCATGTTCACTTTCAAGATTTTTACTTCTTGCTATGGTGGCACATGTCTGAAATCCCAGGGGCTTAAGGGTTGAGGAAAAAGAATCATAGTTATGAGGCTATCCTCATCTACTTAGCAAGACCCTGAGCAACTTAGCAGAATCTGATCTCTAAAATAAAAGAAAAAAGAGCTGGGGATGTTGCTCAGTGGTTAAGCACCCCTGTAAAAAATAAAGTGAGGCTGATATTATGATGAGACACAGAGTTTATGATTTGAAAAGTATAGAGCAAGTCATGGTTGGCAGGGAAGGCTTTTTCTGTAGTTCGAAGTAAGAGGGAAGGAGGGATGTCTGGCTAAAATACATTGAGTTTACCCACCACAGCTCATGGATGAGCTGTAATGGACACAAAATGGAGAAATTATCTCCCAGCTCTGGCATTGGACATGTACATTCCATGCAGTGCTGTGTTGAATAATGAGGACATATTCACTTAAAATCCAACACTTACTCCAAAGAATTTAATGCTTTATGATTTGAATATAACCCTTGCTGCTCTGTCATTACAACTTATATTTTAAATGGACATGTTTCTGTACCTTTTTTTCCTCCCTGCTGCTCCTTAATCTCTCTTCCTTCCTAATCCCAGGAAAAACAGGAATATTTTTCCCCATCCTTGGAAAAGGTCTGTCCTTGAGCACACATCCACCATAATAACAAAGTAATCCAGACTGTGGGGACAATACCAGAAGATCTCAAACATTACTGTCTCACAAATTAAAGAGTGAATTAAAACTGCACACAGAGAACACATTGAATGTAGACTCTTAGTCATCTCTTTAAAAGTCCTCGGTTCCTGACAATTTGTAGAACTACAAACGTTGGGACACAAGTCCCCATTGCTTTTCCTGTTCTAGCAAAGCAGTAAACCTTTTTCTCCCTTTTTCTCAAAACCATGTCTTCATTATTGGATTGGCATCAGGGACAAAGATTGAGTTTTCAGACACAAGACGGAGATGTGGAGACCACTAATAGGGAGGACAAGTTGGGGAACCAGAATTTCTAAGCATGAAGTTAATTCCTTGATAAAGTGAAGAATGGTCCAATGAGGAAGAAGTCCCCTTGAACCTGCCTGGAAGTCCATGGGAAATAATTCAATATTCTGTGAATTCCTTCCTTTTTCATTCCTTTTCTCTCTGCTTCTTTCCTGCCATGCTCACATATTCCCTGCTTCTCTTCCTTCTTTCCTATGCAGCACAAGATGTCCCAGGTCACTCTCCATATTTTATTCTCTCAACCAAGGTATTTATGTATTTTGTACCAGGTAATGAACCCAGGGTGTTTAATCACTGAGTCACATTCCAAGACCTTTTTATATGTTATTTGGAGACAGGGTCCCCTGAGTTGCTTAGGGCTTTCTAAGTTCCTGAGGTTGGCTTTGAACTTGGGATTCTTCTAACTAAATCTCCCAAATCACTGGAATTATGGATTCAATTGAGATAATTAGAATACAATTTTCAATGAGATGCAAATTTACTGCTCCTTTTCTTTTGATACAGGAGCTCCAATGATAGTGGGAGAGTAGGTCGTAAATTCCCCCTTTTCAAATGAATTCTATCAGCAGAAAGTAACATGGATTCAACCCCAAATCCTAATGCTTTCTATCAAGTTGTAAGCAAAACAAAGAAAAGAAAATCTGACTAGGAGACTCAGGGCCAAGGGCTGCTGTCTTTTGTCTTCACATGTTAGTTTTCCAGTTGACATTGTGATTCACATGGAAAGTGTTCAGGTGTGGAAGTCTGCTGCATTAGCAGAGTCTGGGAGTGTGTCCAAAAAGTCTCAAAATTGCCAAGGACCAGTGCAGTTGCCATTTTGAGTTTCCTGACACTGCAGCCTGGTGCACATTACCTAGTTGAATAAGTTTCTGAAGAAATAGCCACACTAGCATACTCCTGAGAGAGATGTAACCTTTGAACTAATGAGATTAGAATGACCTGAAACAACATGTAGTCATAAGACATGCAGGTGACTTGAGAAGCACTGCTCCCTTTGAGTGTAGCTCCCTGCTGAAAGGTGGCATTGGCAATTACTTGCATAAGAAACTGGTACTTCTTCAACAGGGTTCATTCCCTTGTTTAACAAAGGAGAAAAACAAGCTGAGAGGATGGAAATTTGGCATACTTAGAAGTGTTTTTTCTTGTTATTTTCTTTTTCCCATCCCTCAGTGCTGAAAATTGGAACCCTGCACTATCCCCTTCTAAAGCAAATTTCCTACATTATGGTCTATATCATCAGAACAGGAACAGATATTTTAAGGTACATGACTTGATCTCCTCAGGTTCTGTGTATGTGAAGATTTATGGAAAGAATCAACACTAGACAAAGTCAATCAATGACTAAGGAATTTTTAATTCTCCTTTTCACAACCATCTTCCAAATAATATTTTTCATGTAAATACCAACAGTCTAGGGTGTGTCTTGAGGGAAAAAAATTATCCCATCTTTAATTAAAGAGGAAACCACTTGTAGCTAATCCCTGAGCAGAAAATTACATAAGTGATACATGAAAGAAAGGGAACGAGGAGAGGCAGACCTATGTGGATATTAGATTATGCTCATTAGGTAGTATGAAAGGAGATTTGGGGAATCATTCACCATTTCATCACTAGCCATTACATTCACAATCTACTGACACCTTCCTATATCTTTATTTTTTTCCTTAATTTTCCTTTGCACAATTTACTTTGGAAAATTCTAACCAGCAGAGCTCTCTGCAAAATGTACAAGCCAGTGCTGGCTCTGGATCTTACCTACCATCTCAGGTAGGGATGAGGAAAAGGAAGGTGTTTCTCCTGGGAAAGGACAGTTTCCTTCAATGAGGGAATGGCTCATCCACTTCCCCAGAAGATGTCAGGAAATATAAACAGGCAAAGGCACGAGGTGATGACTCTCAAGGCCTGGGTCCCCAGGACCAATATTTGCTGGCAGAAAGGAAGCATTCCTCATACAATTTCATTTTTCCGCTTGGTATGTTTGCAGGTTTTACTCTCAAGATTTATTACAGTGAGATAAGGACTAAAATTTGTATCCCTGATCTCTCAATGATTCAGTTGCATTCAATTGCATTGTCCACTCAGGACAATGACTCACTTGGTTACCAGTGCTCCTGAGACATGAGAGCAAAAATAAAAATGGCAGGTCTCCTGTAATCTAGGTGGAAGGGGCAGGCGTCAGGCAGGTCAGGAGTGAATGGCTCGAGGATTCCAGGCTCCGCTTGAGGAATGCACTTGTTTTCTCTCCCCAGAGAATTTGTACGATCTTGAGCAATATGGAATTTGAGGAGTGGCTCCTGTGACATGGCTCCTGCACCACAGACACCATCTGAGGACACAGAGGAAAGGCCTGACAGCATGATGGCTTAACGGTTCCCATGGCAACCAGAGATGCTACAGCTCCTGGTCGCTTCAGACCAAGATTGAAAACAAGCACCATCTCAGTTGTGATTGTCAGAGAAAAGATGAATGGAGCAAGTTTCAGGGACCTGCAATTTTCACAATGTGATTCTAAAGTCATTGGCCAGGAAAGGAGGAGCTAAGCCATCTGCAGTTTCCAGTCCTGAGGTTGGTGGATCACTCCATCTCCAGGCAGGACAAGGAAGTCCCTGAAGTCTTAGAGCTCACACTAAAATCAAATTTTGCTAGGTGACACTGTTCTCCTTTGACTGCACTGGGCATCATGACAGCAGGAAATTATCCCCCATCAGATCCAGTGGCTAGTTTGGGAAGAGATGTGCTTGGTTGCATGTGGATCACCAAGTTGAGCAACAGCTCTAGTGGTATTTCCTCTGAACCTGCTACTCCAGGACTAGGCACACCTAGAACATTCTAGTCAGAAAACTAGTCTAGAGCACTAGCAAACACCTGAATGATGGCTGATGAGAACCAGTGCAGTGGGGCATGCAGTGAGCATGGTGGTGTTGGTGATCATTGAATTCGAATACTTCACACCCAATTTGGCGAGTTGCCCATCCTTTCCATGAAAGTTTAGAAGAAAAGAGGTGGAATCTGGGAAGTGGGTCTTCCAAGTGAAGTTGGGTGGCTCCTCTGATGGCTAATGTGGACTGGAGGGGACCTTTCAGTCAACATGTTGAACAGAGGCCAAGACAGTGCTGACATGCAAGGAGAGATGTACTGGGCTCATTCCATGTGCAAGACCACACCTGTTTGACTGCTGCCTTACAACTATACTGCACTCAAAAAGTTTCCTGCTTGGAATTTCCAGGGTCACCTCATCTCACCTTGACATGCAGAAATATCTGTCCTATCTGTGTTCATACAAGTGTTCATTCTCTTGACCTGACTAGTGCCTGTCTGGCATAACACCTGATTTGAACATGCAGCATGCTGAAAGTGTAATTGTTCAAAGCTTTCAAGATGAATACTCAAAGAGGGAGAGCAAGGACATTTGGGTGTCATGGAAATCAGAAATGTGTTGGTGCTGAAAGGCTACTTCAGTGAAGAGACTATAAAACTAGTCAGCCTCCAGGGTCCACTCACAAATTCCATTACACTTCTTCAGCTTCAACATACTTTACAAATAGAGGAAGTAGGACTTTCCACTTCATTCTGTGAGCAACCATCATTACAGACCCTATATCCCCTTGCAAACTCTTCAATGCCCTTGCAAATTTGGGGATCTTTCTTGTTGCTCTCAAGGGACAACTGATAATAAAATGCTGATGCATATTTTTTTCTGACACAGGAAACATGAAAGGATTTCCTTACAACACAGCACTTACACCCTCAAGCTACAATTTAAATGAGTTGAATTTGGAATACCCAGCATTGAACCCAGCTCTCCAAATAAAGACTGCACCACAATATCAGAAACATAAACACAAACAGTTTTGCAAAAATGCAAATCTGAAAACCCAACAAGGGCAAAACCTGAATATCAAAACACGTGTGGTTCAAGAGTATCTGAATGTGGGATAGGACTTCCTGAGCAGGAAAAGTGTATCACA
This sequence comes from Sciurus carolinensis, assembly GCF_902686445.1. Lineage (NCBI taxonomy): Eukaryota > Metazoa > Chordata > Mammalia > Rodentia > Sciuridae > Sciurus > Sciurus carolinensis. The sequence continues at coordinate 59,362 of NW_025920476.1, read as the reverse complement.
GGCATTTGGATATTCTCATTCCTTTTTATTTCTTGACTTGCTCCTACCCACCACCAACCTGCCACTTGCCTAATGCCTCTGTTTTTCTTCTTTCAGTGTGGATACTTAAAAAAAAGGTCATTTTTTCCATCCCTTACCCTAATAAGTACAATCCAGTAATTCCTATACAAGTAGTAGACATGAGAACAATATATGCTTTACCCTATACAGTACATCTCTTGAGGACATCCATCAAAAGTCAACAAGAGTCTATACAAGTGCTCTGTTCTTTTTGAACGTGGAGCTCCAATGATAGTGGGAGAGTAGGTTGTGCCTTTTTAAATGAATTCTATTGGCAGAAACTAACATGGATTCAACCCCAAATCTTACCATTTTTCATCAAGTCATAAGCACAACAATGAAAAGAAAAACTGACTAGGAAACTCAGGGCCATGGGCTGCTGTCTTTTGTTCTTCACATGTTAGTTTTCCAGTTGAAATTGTTCACATGGAAAGTGCTCAGGTGTGAAAGTGCACTTCATTGGCAGAGTCTGGGATTGTGTTCAAAAAGTCAAAATTACCAAGGACCAGTGCAGTTGTCATTTTTAATTTCCTGCCACTGCAACCTGGTGCACATTGCCTAGGTGAATAAGTTGCTAAAAATTATGCACACTATCATACTCCTGAGAGGAGATGTAAACTCTAAACTAATGAGTTTTGAATGATGTGAAGGAACACATACTCTTAAGAAATTCAGGTGACATGGTGCTCCCTTTGAGTGCAGCACCTTGCTGAAAGGTGGCAATGGCAATTGCTTATATGTGAAACTGGTACTTCTTCAACAGTGTTGATTCAGAAGAAAAAGTTGAGAGGATGGAAGTTTGGCTTCCTCACAAGTGTTTTGTGTTGATTTTTTCTTTTTTTCATCCCAGAGTGCTGGAGATTCGAGCACCGGTCTTTCCAACTGTGAGGCAAGGGCAGTACATGATGGGCTACATTGTCAGCACAAGAACAACTCCATTAAGGTACATTACTTGATCCCCTCAGGTTTTGTGTATGTTCACTTCTATGCAGAGAAGCAACACTAGACAAACCCAAGAAATTATTAATGAATTCTTAAATCTCCTTTGACAACATTCTTGAAAATATATTTTTTGCATGTCAAGACTCACAGTCTAGGGGTGTGTCCTGAGGGAAAGAATTATCCCATCTTTATTTAAGGAGAAAACCTTTTGTAGCTGAACCCAAGCAGAAAATAATATCAGTGATCCATGGAGGGCAGGGCATGAGGAGAGCAGGTCTATGTGGGTATTAGATTATGCTCATTTGGTAGTATGAAAGGAGATTTTGGGAATCATTCACCATTGCATCACTAGCCATTACATTCACAATCTACTGACACCTTCCTATATCTTTTTTTTTCCTTAATTTTCCTTTGCACAATTTACTTTGGAAAATTCTAGCCAGCAGAGCTCTCTGCAAAATGTACAAGCCAGTGCTGGCTCTGGATCTTGCCTATCATCTCAGGTAGGGGTGAGGAAAAGGAAGGTGTTTCGCCTGGGAAAGGAAAGTTTCCTTCAATGAGGGAATGGCTCATCCACTTCCCCAGAAGATGTCAGGAAATATAAACAGGCAAAGGCACGAGGTGATGACTCTCAAGGCCTGGGTCCCCAGGACCAATATTTGCTGGCAGAAAGGAAGCATTCCTCATACAATTTCATTTTTCCGCTTGGTATGTTTGCAGGTTTTACTCTCAAGATTTATTACAGTGAGATAAGGACTAAAATTTGTATCCCTGATCTCTCAATGATTCAGTTGCATTCAATTGCATTGTCCACTCAGGACAATGACTCACTTGGTCACCAGTGCTCCTGAGACATGAGAGCAAAAAATGGCAGGTCTTCTGTAATCTAGGTGGAAGGGGCAGGCGTCAGGCAGGTCAGGAGTGAATGGCTCAGGATTTCCAGGCTCCGCTTGAGGAATGCACTTGTTTTCTCTCCCCAGAGGACTTTTACGATCTTGAGCAATATGGAGTTTGAGGAGTGGCTCCTGTGACATGGCTCCTGCACCACAGACACCATCTGAGGACACAGAGGAAAGGCCTGACAGCATGATGGCTTAACGGTTCCCATGGCAACCAGAGATGCTACAGCTCCTGGTCGCTTCAGACCAAGATTGAAAACAAGCACCACCTCAGTTGTGATCATCAGAGAAAAGATGAATGGAGCGAGTTCCAGGGACCTGCAATTTTCACAATGTGATTCTAAACTCATTGGCCAGGAAAGGAAGAGCTAAGCCATCTGCAGTTTCCAGTCCTGAGGTTGGTGGATCACTCCATCTCCAGGCAGGACAAGGAAGTCCCTGAAGTCTTAGAGCTCACACTAAAATCAAATTTTTCTAGGTGACACTGTTCTCCTTTGGCTGCACTGGGCGTCATGACATCAGGCAATTATTCCTCACCAGGTCCAGTGGACCAGTTTGGGAAGAGGTGTGCTTGTTTGTACATGGATGACCAAGTTGAGCACCGGCTTCAGCGGTATTTCCTCTAATCCTGCTCCTCCAGGACTAGACACACCTGGAATATCCTAGTCAGTAAAATGCCCTAGAGCCCTAACAACCACCTGAATAATGGTTGATGAGAGCTCAGAGCAGAGGCGCATGCAATGAGTGTTGTGCCTTATGTGATTTTTGAGTATGGACACTTCACAGTCATTGTGGCTTTTTGCTCCTTTCCAAGAAAGTTCTGAAAGTCGACAGCTGAAACCTGGGAAGTGGTCTTCTAAGTGAAGGTGGGTGACTCCTCTGATGGCTAATGTGGAGAGGAGTGAGCCATTCACTCAGCATGTTGGACAGAGACCAAGACAGTGCTGATATGCAAGGAGAGATGTTCTGTGCTCACTCCACCTGCAAGGCCAAACCTCTTTGACTGCTACCTTACAACTATACTGCATTCAAAAAATTTCCTGCTTGGAATTTCCAGGGTCACCTCTACTCACCTTGACATGCAGAAATATCTGTCCTAACTGTGTTCACACAAATGTTCATTCTCTTGACCAGACTAGTGCCTGTCTTGCACAGAGTCCTGTGGGATACTGCCATGATTCATTTTACCATCCCAAGGAGGATGCCAACTACAAATCAATGGATGATATTAGAGCCTGCTGGTGCCATGATGAGCACAGAATCACAGGGCATAACACCTGATTTGAACATGCATTGTGCTGAAAGGGCAATGGTTCAAAGATTCCAAGATGAATACTCAAAGAGGGAGAGCAAGGACATTTGGGGATCATGGAAATCTGAAGTGTGTTGGTACCCAAAGCCTACTTAGTGAAGACACACTCTAAAGCAAGTCAGCCTTCATGGTCTACCCACAAATTCCACGACACTTCTTCAGTTTCAACATACTCTACAATTAGAGGAATTAGTACTTGCCAATTCATTCTGTAAGCAACCATTATTACAGACCCTAATTCCCTTTGGAGGTACCTCAATGCCCTTGCAAAATTCATGGATATTTCTTATTGCTCTCAAGGGAAAGCTGATTATGCATAAACTGATTCATATTGTTTCTGGCACAAGAAACATGAGGAAAGGCTTTCCTTACAACATGTCTGCACACACAAACTACAATTTAAATGAGTTGAATTTGGAATAAGCAGCACTGAACCCAGCTCTCCACATAAAGACTGCACCACAATATCAGAAACATAAACACAAACAGCCGTGCTAAAAGGCAAACATGAAGCTGCAACATGGAAAAAACCTGAATATCAAAACTGGAAGGGTACAAGAATATCTGAATGTGGGATAGCACTTCCTGTGCTGGAGTACCACAGGTATTTGGAAATTCTCAAATCCTTTTTATTTCTTTTTTGGTTTGTTTGTTTATAAAATAGCATTTATTTTTAAAATGTTAATGTGTGCATTACAGGAAAAATAAAACACAAGCAAAGAACAAAGTCATTCAGTCACAAGCAGCTTAGTTGGATGTGACCCTTCAGGTCATTTGTATACATACACAATATCCCATTTTCTGCGATTGAGATTGTACTGTGTATCATGCTTTTCCACACATCATGATTATTCACCAATTCAAAATCCCAAAACTACATGAGTATTTTTGATAACCAAGAATACACTATACTGACTCAATCTGTTATCCTTTCTCGGGGATAAAAAGTTTGTCGGGGTTTCTAGAGCCCCCGGCCTTAGACATGATCAAGATGGCGCCTGACGCTGAGCCAAAAGCGGCCAGCTATACAGTAAACAACCAGCGAATTCCAATGATTGGCTAGTTAACGATGTGACTAAGAGCATGCCCCCTCGTGTACCCATCCTGCGCCTGCAGCTGTCTGCGTTTATCTTGTGTACTCTCCCCTGATTGACTGAAGTGTATATAAGCCTGGTGGGTGGGAGAGTAGGGGGAAGAAGCTGAGGAAGGGACGGAAGAAGCAGAAGAACCGGCGGCGGCGACGGCGGCGACAGTGGCCGCAGCAGCAGCAGCGGGAGCGGAGCTGGAAGGAGGGAGTACGCGGGAGTGGAAGGAGCTGGGAAAAGGGAAGCTGAGAGTGCGCAGAAGCTAGGGGTAAGAGAAGCGTAGGAAAGAAACTGTGCACAATAAACTTCCAAAGCTTCAGACGTTTGCTGTGTCTCTCTCTGCGGGCAGAGGGGACGCGACAGCTGGTGCCGAAACCCGGGAGGATAAAAGGGACAAGGTAAGATATCTTAAAATCTTTTAACAAGCTAAACCGGTTATAAAGAAGTCAAAAAAGGTAAACAGGTAAAGGAGAGGCGCCTCGACGTTCGCGGTATAGCGACTATCCGGACACGCGGAATGCGGTCCAGTTAAAGGGTATCAGGATACGCTATCAGCGGTCCTGGGGGCACGCGGAATGCGGTCCAATTAAAATAAAAATAAGGACACACGGAAGGTGGTCCGGTATCGGGACACGCCATCAGCGGTCCTGGCGCGTGGAAAGCGGTCTAATTAAAGTGAAAGTAGAAACACGTTTGAAGCGGTCCTACGTGAAAAGCCGCTATAAAAATTTTAATGCGCACTTGATAGTTTTCCTTTCAGTAATCTCGTTGCTCCTGGCAGCTAGGCCACTGTTATTGTAATTGCCATAACTAAAGCTATTCAAATTAGTAACAATAGGGTCTGAATGCAGCAACCCCTCAGGGAACCATTAAAAAACAATGGGAGCCATTGAGGAAAAAAAAAAAAAAAAAAAAAAGCTAAGTAAGAAAAGCTGCTCAGTGTGCCACAAGGGGGATCTTCATGAACAGGGCCTAATAGTAACAGAAAAGAACGCTTAAAGAGAATGAAGTGAGGAATAACCAAGTGGTAGTGAAAACTTAAGAACAAGGGAAAAAGGTAGGAGAAACCTAAGCCTAATAAAAGAGCTTTCAAAATCTGTAGAACCTGCCCGTATTTGAGGAGTAAATGGAGATACCATCAACCATTAGAAAAACTTTAAAGAGGCAGTTAAGACTATTTGGAGACAGGTATGCAGAGCAGTGTTATCTGGAGAACAATGGCTAATTGGGGAATCTCAGTGGCAAGAAATAGCTGTTGAAACTGCTTGCAGAAACATAGTGGCAAGGTTTCCCGATAGAAATGTTAATAGGAGAAGGCCAATACGCTTCAATAGATGCACAAAATCAGCAGCAAGGAGATAATGCCCTAACAAAAGATAAGAGATAACTATAGTAAAATCTGTTACACCTTATGCCCCAGGGCTATGTCCAAGATGCAGAAAGGGAAATCATTGGAGCAGTGCCTGTCAGTCTATTAGAGATAGGGAAGGTAATTTTTTAGGTTTAAATCCTAAACTTCAAAAAAACGGGAGACAGGGCCCTCCCCAGGGCCCGCAACAAATATACGGGGTAATTCAACAAGTTCCCCGATGGTGGTATCCTCCCACAGAGAAGGGGAGCGCAGAGCCACCTCAGGAAGTGCAGGATTGGATATCTGTGCCACCTCCAGACTCATACTAACCCCAGATATGGGGGTGCAGATGATTGATACTGATTGGCATGAAAAAATCCCACAGAACAGTGTAGGACTATTACTAGGTAGAGGTTCCTCAACACTAAAAGGACTTATAGTACACCCAGGGGTTATTGACCCTGATTTCACTGGACAAATAAAAGCCTTGGTCTCTTCACCAAAAGGAATTACGGTCATCTCTCCAGGGGATCGCATTGCACAAATGCTTATATTGCCCAGTCAACATTCTTTGTGGCCCAGTAAAAATACAAATAAAAGACAAGGAGGTTTTGGATCAACAGGAACCACTTTAATAAACCTTACTATGGATATGGGACAGAGGCCCCTCCTAAAATTAAAAGTGGGAAATATGGAATTTACAGGTTTATTAGCTACGGCAGCAGACAAAAGTATTATCAGTGCAATGGTCTGGCCAAAGCACTGGCCATTGATCACAGCAGCTCAGAGTTTGAGAGGCTTAGGAGTAGCAGAAAGCCCCAATCAAAGTGCTTCCTCATTATCATGGAAAGATACAGAGGGACACACAGGAATATTTCAGCCATTTGTCTGTAATGTTCCTATTAGCCTATGGGGACGAGACATCCTGTAGCAAATGGATATGAAACTCACCACTGACCAGATTTACCAAGGGACTCCTGTAAGAAATATGTTACAAAATATGGATTATGATGATAAAAAAGGATTAGGAAGACATAGTCAAGGATCTACCGAACCACTGCCTTTACTTCCACCAAAAAATGATTCTCATGGATTGGGTTTTTCCTAGGGGCCACTGATAAACCATCAATCCCTATAATATGGAAAGATGATAAGCCTCACTGGATTCCACAGTGGCCCCTAACAAAATAAAAGCTAGAGGCAGCTCATAAGTTAGTACAAGAGCAGGTGCAAGCAGGTCATTTACAACATTCTACCTCTCCTTGGAATACTCCAATATTCTTAACAAAGAAAAAATCAGGAAAATGGAGGTTATTACAGGATTTAAGAGCCATAAACGAACAAATGTACCCTATGGGACCCGTCCAATGTGGACTCCCTCTTGTTACTGCACTACCAAAAAATTGGCCTACTATTATTCTGGATTTAAAAGATTGCTTTTTCTCTATACCCTTACACAAAAATGATTGTTGGAGATTTGCCTTTACTTTGCCCTCTCTTAATCACACTCAGCCTGACCAGAGATTCGAATGGACTGTGTTGCCTCAAGGTATGGCTAACAGTCCTACTATATGTCAAATATACGTAGATAAAGCGTTAACAACTACTAGACAAAAGTTTAAGAGATTGTTGATTTATCACTATATGGACGACATACTTATTTGCCATCCAGAAAAAGAAGTCTTGTTAGAAGCATTACAATTTATAACTCAAGCATTAGAAAAGAGGGGACTAACGATAGCCCCTGAAAAATTACAATTAGAGGAGATCCAAGAATATCTGGGTACAAGGCTCACTGCTACTACAGTCAGACCAATAAGGTTGACCATCAGGACAGATCAATTGAATACCTTGAACGATTTTCAGAAACTCTTAGGTGACATTAACTGGATCAGATCCTATTTAAAATTATCCACAGGGGAATTAAAACCTTTATTCGATATATTAAAAGGTAATCCTGACTTGAATTCCCCTAGGAAACTTACTCCCGAAGCACGGATATCCTTACAGCTAGTAGAGAATAGACTTCAGCAGTGTTACGTTGATCGTTGTGATCCTACTCAACCATTAAGTTTAATCATAATCTCAGAGAAGCATACCCCTTTTGGCATAGTTTGGCAAGGAGAACCTGTGCAAAGTATAAATCTCCCTAGCTCTCCAGCTAAAACATTGCAATCATATCCCCAAGCTATTGCACAGGTAATATTCAAGGGAATAGAATCTTGCATTACTGTTTTTGGAATCCATCCGTCTAGTATTATAACTCCTTATTCCACTCAGCAAATTAAGTGGTTAATTAATAATGATGATGATTGCTCAGTATTATATTGTTCCACTTCAGCTCAGTTCGATAACCATTATCCCCAACATCCCTGGATTCAATTCTGTAAAAATACTCCCATAGTTTTTCCAAAAGTGACTAGTGTCCAGCCTCTTAAAGACTGTGTAACCATTTTTACTGATGGCTCCAAAAATGGAGTAGGTGCAGTACTTATCGGTAAACAACTTCACACCATAATAGTTCCACCCAACTCCGCACAGGTTACTGAGCTTGCAGCTGTAATATTAGCCTTTGAATTAGCGGATAATCAGCCATTCAATCTTCTGTCTGATAGCTTATATATCATTGACGCTTTGCAGGTTCTTGAAACGGTACCCCATATTTCTTCCATGTCCACGGTAGCTTCTTACTTTACTACGCTACAAAACCTTATCCTACAGCGTAAACATCTATTCTATGTAGGACATATTAGAGCTCATTCCAATTTACCAGGACCTTTGGCCAATGCTAATGACTTGGTAGATATGGCCACTAAATCAATTTTTGTTTTTTCCATAGAGGAACAAGCAAAACTCTTTCATGAAAAATTTCATGTAAATTCCACTACTTTGAGCAGAAAATTTCCTATATCTAAATGTATGGCTCGACAAATAGTAAAAAATTGTCAACATTGTGCTCCTTTAATCCCAGTACAATCCTTTGGAATTAACCCCAGGGGACTGCTACCTGGTCATATTTGGCAGATGGATGTAACCCATATTCCTGAATTTGGTACTGTTAAGTATGTACATGTGTCAGTAGACACTGCTTCAGGGGTCATAATGGCTTCTGCTCATTCTGGAGAAAAGGTAAAAGATGTCATTCAACACTGCCTACAAGCATTTGCTGGCTGGGGCATACCTAAAGTCATTAAAACAGATAATGGTCCTGCTTATACTTCCAAAAGCTTTCGGTTGTTTTTACAAACATTTAACATCCAATCAGTCACTGGCATCCCTTATAATCCTCAGGGACAGGGCATTGTGGAAAGAGCACATCTTACTTTAAAAAATTGTCTAAATAAACAAAAAGGGGGAATAGGAGCCTCCTACAAGTCTCCTAAAGATAAACTTAATTTAGTTCTTTTTATTCTAAATTTCTTAACTCTGGATAGGGATGGCCATTCTGCAGCTGATCGACATTATAATCCCCATAATACTCCTCAAGTATGGGCAAAATGGAAAGATATCCTGACAGGTTGCTGGAAAGGACCGGATCCAGTCCTTCGTTGGGTCCGAGGGTCTGTTTGTATTTTCCCACAGGATCAACTGACTCCAGTCTGGATTCCAGAAAGGCTAATCAGAGTTTTACAGCATGCAAATGATGCTGCTCCTCCTCACAATGGCGAGTCTGAGCCTTCCTCCAATAACGAAAACTCAGACGGAAAGGCAAACCCGGAACCTATGGGCCATTGTTAGCCTGGCCATATTTTTCAGTTCTGACTAACATATTTTTTATCCTTCCTTTTCTTGTTTTTCACCAATTTCTCTACAAGTCTGTCAATTCTACTGATGATTTTTCAGGTCGTGCTGCTTTTGGTGACAAGGATATTTCTAGCCTTTCTTTGCTTTAACAGGAGGAATTTCCGTACTTTGCCGTCGGAATCATACTACAGATCAGACCCAGAGTAGAGCAACTCGTTCTGCTGACCCTAGCTGTGATATTGCTTTTCCTCCCACGTCAGCTTGTGTATTTCCTCCCTTTTATGTTTCTGCCAACTAACATTTCTAATAATACCTCCTAACTGTTCACTAACTGTGTCCTATCTCTCACAATACTGGAATGGTTCTTTTGCTACCTGTGCAATTTGCACATTTCTATCTTCCTACCAGTCCTAGTTTCTGTTGCAGATATAGAATTGCCAGTGCTATTATCAAGAAGCAGGAGAGGCTTTGACATTGCAACAGCCGTGATCACTGCCACCACAGTCCTTGCAGTAGCAGCATTGACACAACCATAACAACGATCATTCGGCCGAGAATGCAGTTGCAGCCTTACAGACCATAGAGACTCTATCAGAGAATGGACTCATTATAAGAACAAGTGGATACCTTGCAAGAACTTTTGGGACTGGGATGCATTTATTCCCTGAGAGCTGCTTTGTGTTACCCATATTGTAACTCCATTGGGATGTATATTGTTTCTGTATTTAATATGGCTATAAGGTTCTTCTTCTGTTTATAGATTTATCAAACAGTGGGCAAGCTTAGGAGCTAGGGTGGTACTCCTCTGCCTTGGCTTTCTTCTCTTCATTCGTTTTGGCATGAATCTGCAAGCTAGCCAATAGAGAGATCAAATTATTTTTCATCAGGCCATGACCGCCCTAAAGGCCGACAGCCCCCCATTAGTATGGCTCTTGATGCTGGATCGGTAGTCAAGGACGGGTAATGAAGGAGGTGGCTGTGTACCAACCTAAGACAGGAGCTGCAGCATGCTCTGCAGGCTCTGATGACGGGTAAGGACATATGCTGACCACTCAGCCTAAGACAGACACGGTCCCGAGCCTTAGTTTAATATTAAAGAAGGGGGATCTGTCGGGGTTTCTAGAGCCCCCGGCCTTAGACATGGTCAAGATGGCGCCTGACGCTGAGCCAAAAGCGGCCAGCTATACAGTAAACAACCAGCGAATTCCAATGATTGGCTAGTTAACGATGTGACTAAGAGCATGCCCCCTCGTGTACCCATCCTGCGCCTGCAGCTGTCTGCGTTTATCTCGTGTACTCTCCCCTGATTGACTGAAGTGTATATAAGCCTGGTGGGTGGGAGAGTAGGGGGAAGAAGCTGAGGAAGGGACGGAAGAAGCGGAAGAACCGGCGGCGGCGACGGCGGCGACAGTGGCCGCGGCAGCAGCGGGAGCGGAGCTGGAAGGAGGGAGTACGCGGGAGTGGAAGGAACTGGGAAAAGGGAAGCTGAGAGTGCGCAGAAGCTAGGGGTAAGAGAAGCGTAGGAAAGAAACTGTGCACAATAAACTTCCAAAGCTTCAGACGTTTGCCGTGTCTCTCTCTGCGGGCAGAGGGGACGCGACAAAAGTTCACTAAGAAAGAAATGGCAACAGCCTCTAGATAGACATATTGGCAGAATTATAACTAAAATAATGCATTCACTTAATGATCAATTTAAAATGAGACAAAGCAACAGGATACACCAAGCTTGTTTCATTACCAGATTTCTATTACTAAAGTATTCGCAAGAATGCATGTTCCTATTGAATTAAAGTATTTCTATAGTACAGACAGAAGATGCACACACCAGTGGCTCACATGGAAATGCCAATCCTTGATCACTTGCTCCCATATTTCCCTGTGTGAGCCCCTGTGCCCCTCTGCTGCCAGTCCAACGAGCAAGTCCTTATACACTGACCAGAGACAAAGCAATTCCATGTCCCGATGCATCTTTTCTATTAATTATAACAAAAAGTTATTTACATATTGGCTAATTCACTGGCTCTACTTTCCTTTTTATTTCTTGACTTGCTTCTACCCACCACCAACCTGCCACTTGCCTAATGCCTCTCTTTTCCTTCTTTGAGTGTGAGTTCTTACAAAGAAGGGCTCTTTTGTCATCCCTTACCCTGCAAGGAGCAATCCATTAATTCTCAGATAAGTGGTAAACATGAGAACAATATATGATTTACCCACTTCTACAGTGCATCTCTTGAGGACATTCCTCAAAATCAACAAGAGTCTATACAAGTGCGCCATTCTTTTTGACACTAGAACTCCAATGATAGTGTGAGAGTAGGTCATAAATTCTCACATTTCAACTGAATACTATCAGCAGAAATTAACATGGATTCAACCCCAAAGCCTATCATTTTTCATCAAGTCATAAGCAAGACATTGCAAAGAAAAACTGACTAGGAAACTCAGAACCATGGGCGGCTGCTTTTGTCTCCACATGTTGGCTTTCCATTTGACATTGTGGTTCACATGGAAAGTGCTCAGGTGTGGCAGTGCCCTTCATTAGTAGAGTCTGGAAGTGTGTCCAAGAAGCCTCAAAATTGCTAAGGACCATGACATTTGTTATTTTGAATTTTCTTCCACTGCAGTCTTGTGCACACTACCAAGTTGAATAAGTTGCTGAAGAAATATGCACACTAGCATACTCCTGAGAGAGATGTAACCTTTGAATTAATGAGATTTGAATGATGTGAAAGAACACATACTCTTAAGAAATGCAGGTAACTTGGGAAGCACTGCTCCCTTTGAGTGCATCTCCCTGCTGAAAGTTGGCAATGGCAATTGCTTGCTTGTGGAACTGGAACTTCATCAACATTGTTGATTGAGAAGAAAAAGTTGAGAGAATGAATGTTTGGTTTACTCCGAAGTGTTTAGTCTTTTTTTTTTTTTTCTTTTTCCCATCTCACGGTGCTGGAGATTCAAGCACAGGTCTTTCTGACTATGAGGCAAGCCCACTATCACATGGGCTACATCTTCAGCACATAAAAACCTCCTTTAAGGTACATTATTGCATGTCCTCAGCTTTTGTGTCTGTTTTGTGTCTGAAGTTCTTTGCAAGGAAGAAACACTAGATAAAGCTGAACAATGCCTAAGGAATTCTTAATTCTCCTTTGCACAAAAATCTTGCAAATAGTCTTTTTTGCATGTCAAGACCCACAGTCCAGGTATGTGGCCTGAGAGAAAGAATTATCCCATCTTTACTTAAAGAGGAAACCGGTTGTAGTTGATCCCTGAGCAGAAAATTATATCAGTGATCTATGAAAGCCAGGGCATGAGGAGAGGCAGGCCTATATGGGAATAAGAATATGCTCAGGTTGTTAGTATATAAGGATATTTTGGGGACCATTCACCACTGAATCCCTAACCATTACATTCACAATCTACTGACAACTTCCTTGATTGTTTTTTTCCTACTTTCCTTTTTAGCATTTTAATTTGAATAATTCTAACCAGCAGAGTGCTGTGCAAAATGCACAAGTTAGTGCAGAGTCTGGATCTTGTCTACCATCTCAGGTAGGAGTGAGTAAGAGGAAGGTGTTTCTCCTGGGAAAGGACAGTTTCCTTCAATGAGGGAATGCCTCATCAACTTAGCTAGATGATGTCAGGAAATATAAACAAAGGCACGAGGTGATGGCTCTCAGGGTTGGGGTTCCCAGTACCAATATTTGCTGCCACAAAGGAAACATTCTTCTTCCAATTTCATTTTTCCGCTTGGTATATTTGCAGGTTTTACTCTCAAGATTTATTACAGTGAGATAAGGTCTAAAGTTTATATCCCTGGTCTCTCAATGATTCAGTTGCATTAAATTTCAATCAGGACAATGACTCACTTGGTTACCAGTGCTCCTGAGACATGAGAGCAAAAATAAAAATGGCAGATCTCCTGTAATCCAGGTGGAAGGGGCAGGCATCAGGCAGGTCAGGAGTGAATGGCTCAGGGATTCCAGGCTCTGCTTGGAGAATACACTTGTTTTCTCTCCCCAAAGGGTTTTTCTGATCTTGGGTAATATGGAGTTTGAGGAGTGGCACCCGTGCCATGGCTCCTGCACTGCAGACACCATCTGAGGACACAGAGGAAAGACCTGACAGCATGAAGGCTTAACAGTTCCCATGGAAACCAGAGAAGTTTTTACTCCTGGCTGCTTCAGACCAAGATTGAAAACATGCACCAGCTCAGTTGGGTTGGTCAGAGGAAATACAAAGGGAGCGAGTTCCAGAGACCTGCGGTTCTCAGAAATGTGATTCTAAACTCTTTGGCCTGGAGGCTAGAAGCCAGGTTGTGTGCAGTGTACAGCCCCATGATTGGTGGATCGCTCCAGGACCAGGCAGGACAAGGAACCCCTCTGAAACCTGACAGCGGACACTAGACTCCAGGTTTGCTAGGTGACACTATTCTCATTTGTCTGCACCAGGTCTCATGACAGCAAGCAATTATCCCCCACCAGGTCCAGTGGTCCAGTTGGAGCAGAGGAGTGCTTGGTGGCACGTGGATCACCAAGCAGAGCACTGACTCCATGGTATTTTCTTCTGAATCTTCTCCTCTAGGAATGAGCACACCCAGAATATCCTAGTCAGGAAACTAGCCTAGAATCCTAGCAACCACACTGAATTATGGCTTCTGAGAGCTCAGGGCAGTGGAGAATGCATTGAGCACAGTGGTTTAGTGATCTATGAATTGAGACACTTCATACCCAATCTTGTGGGTTGCTCCTCATTTCCTAGAAAATTCAGCAAGGAGAAATCTAAATTGGAAAATGAACCTTCTAGGTAAAGTTGGGTGCCTCTTCTGATGGCGAATATGGAGAAGTGGGAGTCATTCACTCATATGTTGGACGGAGGATGTGGTGCTGACATGCAAAGAGAGATGATCTGGGCTCACTCCACCTGCACGGCCACACCTCTTTGGCTGCTGCCCTTACAACTGGTCTGCACTCAGAAATTTACCTGCTGGGAATTTTCAGGGTCATCTCAATTCACCTTGACATGTAGAAATGTATGTTCTATCTTTGTTCACACAAGTGTTCATTATCTTGACCAAACTAGTGCCTGTCTGCCACAGAACCCGGTGTGATATTGCCATGAATCCTCTTACCAGCTTCAGGAGGATGCCAACTACAAGACAGTGGATGATATTGTTAGACTCCAATATTGACCGATTCCCAGAGAGTCAAAGTGCACACACGGTAATGCATGTCACACAGGAGGTTTTATTTAAAGCAAGCTCCAGCCTGGACCATGACCAGCCCCTCAGACCACTACAATGGCTGAGTGAGAAGCAGCCCAGAGGGGTGAGAAAGCACTATATTTAAGAGAATTTCAAGCATTCACACACAAAGACCTCTACATTATTGGTTAACATTTGTCTTCTTTGGTTGGGTCCCAGGAATCTATTTAATTCTCATTGGGTCCTGCCAGAACTGAATGGTCCTGGAGGAAGAAGAGAGGAGGGAAGGGATGAACTATGCAGGAAATGAGATTGGGCTAGACTCCCATGTCAATGATAGATAAGGTTTCTGTGCATCTGGACATTCCTTGGGCAGATATCTCTTAATAGCCTTGATAAGCACAGGGCCCAGAACATCCTGTATGTCCTGTATTGGCTCTTGAAGGCACTGTCCCAACTGACTGCATCCTGGTGATTAAGATAGTTTCTCATTCCTTAGTGTTTGCCTGCCCTGAAAGGAGGGTTTACCAGACAGTTCACGAATTGGCTGGTTTACACAAGATGGCTGCATAGATATAACCCTGTTCTCAACAATTCCAAGATAAATACTCAAAGAGGGAAAGCAAGGACATTTGAGAGGCAAGGAAATCAGAAGTGTTTTGGAACTGAAAACCTACTTCAGTGAAGAGACACTATAAATCTAGTCAGCCTTTATTGTCCACCCACAAATTCCATTACACATCTTCAGTTTCAACATACTCTACGAATAGAGGAAGTAGTACTTGCTAGTTCATTCTGTAAGCAAACATCATTACGGACCTTAATTCACCTTGCAAGTACCACAATGCCCTTGCAAATTTGTGAATCTTTCTTGTTGCTCTCAAGGGACAGCTGATTATACATATGCTGATTCATATTTTTTTGGCATAAGGACCATGAGAAATGACTTGCCTTACAATACAACCCTTAGATGCACGAACTAAAATTTAAATGAGTTAAATTTGGAATATGCAGAACTGAAATCACTTCACAAAATACAGACTGCACCACAATATCATAAATGTAAACACAACCAGCTCTGCTAAAAGGCAAATGTGAAGACCCACCATGGGCAAAACCTGAATATCTAAACAGGAGTGATTCAAGAATATCAGAATATGGGATAGGACTTTGTGAGCAAAAAAAAAGTGTACCACAGGCATTTGGAAATTCTCAAGTCCTTTTACTTCTTGACTTACTCCTATCCACCACCAACCTGCCACTTGCCTGATGCCTCTCTTTTCCTTCTTTGGGTGTTAGCTTTTACAAAGAAGGGCTCTTTTGTCATCCCTTACCCTACAAGGAGCAATCCATTAATTCCCAGATAAATGGTAAACATGAGAACAATATATGCTTTACCACTTATACAGTGCATCTCTTGAGGGCATTCCTCAAAATCAACAAGAGTCTATACAAGTGTGCCATTCCTTTTGACACTGGAACTCCAATGATAATGCAAGAGTATGTTGTAAATTCCACCTTTTCAAGTGAATTCTATCAGCAGAAACTAACATGGATTCAACCCCAAATCCTACCATTTTTCATCAAGTCATAAGCAAGACAATGCAAAGAAATACTGACTAGGAATCTCAGAAAAAAGGCTGCTGCTTTTGTCTCCACATGTTGACTTTATAGTTGACAATGTGGTTCACATGGAAAGTGCTCAGGTGTGGTAGTCCCCTGCATTGGTAGAGTATGGAGGCATGTCCAAGAAGCCTCAAAAATGCCAAAGACCAGTGCAGTTGTCATTTTAAATTTCCTGCCACTGCAGTCTTGTGCACACTGCCTAGTTGAATAAGTTCCTGAAGAAATATCCACATAGAATACTCCTAAGATAGATGTTACCTACAAACTGATGAGATTGGAAATAGAGAAAGAAAACGTACTCTTAAGAAATGCAGGTGACTCAGGAAGCACTGCTCTCTTTGAGTTCAGCTTCCAGCTGAAAAGGTGGCAATAGCAATAGCTTGCATGTGGAACTGGAACTTCTTCAACAGTGTTGATTGAGAAGAAAAAGTTGAGATGATGGAACTTTGGCTTACCCTGAAGTGCTTAGTCTTTATTTTTTCCTTTTTCCAATATGGCATTGCTGAGGATTTGAACACCGGTTTTCCGGCTGTGAGTCAAGCCAACTACGGGATGGGCTCTGTAGTCAGCACATGAAAATCTCCTGTAAGATACAATATATCCTGCCTTCAGATTCTCTGTCTGTGAAGTTCTATGCAGAGAAGCAACCCTAGACAAAGCCAATCAATGACTAAGGAATTCTTAATTATGCTTTTTGCAACAATCTGGCAAATAATCATTTTTGCATGTCAAGACCCACAGTCAAGAGGTGTGTCCTGAGGGAAAGAATTATCCCATTTTTACTTAAGGAGGAAACCATTTGTAGTTGATCCCTGAGCAGAAAATTACATCACTGATACATGGAGAAAAGGGAAATAGGAGAGGCAGGACTATGTAGGTATTAGAATATGCTCAGGTTGTTAGTATGAAAGGAGATTTTGGGGATCATCTGCCATTGCATCCCCAGCCATTACATTCACAATCTACGGACAACTTCCTAGATCATTTTTTTTTAATTTTCCCTTTAGTATTTTACTTTTGAAAATTGTAACCAGCAGAGTACTGTGTGAAATGCACAAGCCAGTGCTGGTTCTGGATATTAACTATCATCTCAGGCAGGAGTGAGTAAGAGGAAGGTGTTTCTCCTGGGAAAAGTCAGTTTCCTTCAATGAGGGAAGGCCTCATCAACTTAGCCAGACCATGTCAGGATTATAAACAGGCAAAGGCAAGTGGTGATGGCTCTCAGGGTTGGGGTTCCCAGGACCCATATTTTCTGGCAGAAAGGAAACATTCCTCATTCAATTTTAATCTTCCTCTCAGTATGTTTGTAACTTTTACTCTCAAGATTTGTTCCAGTGAGATAAGGGCTCAAATTTATATCCCTGATCTCTCAATGATTCAGTTGCATTCAGTTACACTCAGGACAACACTTCACTTGGTTACCAGTGCTCCTGTCACATAAGAGTCAAAATGTGAGAACGCCTCTAACCAGGTGGACATTGCAGGCACCAGGCAGGTCAGGTGTGAATGACTCGGGGATTCCAGGTTCTGGTTGGAAAACAGTTGGTTTCTCTCCCAGAGGATTTTTCTGAGCCTTGAGCAACATGGAGTTGGAGAGTGGCTCCCGTGACCTGGCCCCCACACCATAGATTCTGCCTGAGGTCACAGAAGAAAGCCTTGACAGCACAATGGCATCACATTTCCATTGGCAACCAGAGAAGATTCCAATCCTAGCCAATTCAGAACAAAAGTGAAAACAAGCACCAACTGAGTTGTGAAGGTCAGAGGAAAGAAGAAGGAAGCAAGTGTCAGGGAACTGAGGTTTTCCAAAATGTGATTCTAACCTCTTCAGCCGGGAGAGAACAGACCCATGGTCCATGGATACCTCCATTAACAGGCAGGACCAAGAACTCCTCTGAAGCCTGAGAGCTCACACTAAACATCAGGTCCGCTAGGTGTCGCTGCAGTTGTTTGTCTGCACCCAGCATCATGAGAGCAGGCAGTTATCCCCCATCAGGCCTGGTTGGGTGGAGATGTGCTTGGGGACACATGGATCACCAAGCTAAGCACTGGCTCCAGAGCTATTTCCTTCAGAATCCACTCCTCCAAGACCTGGCACACCCGGAATATCCTAGATATGAAACAAGTCTAGGGCCCATGCAACCACACTGAATAATGACTGGGGACAGCTCCTGGAATTCAGCATGCAGTGAGCATAGTAGGTTAAGTGATATTTGAATTGGGACACTTCACACCCAGTCTTGCGAGTTGCTCTTGTTTTTCTAGAAAGTTCAGACAGGTGACAGCTGGAACCTGGGAAGTGGGTCTTCTAGGTGAAGGTGCATACATTTTCTGAAGGCTTATATGGAGTCATGGGAGTCATTAACTCAGGATGTTGGATGGAAGACAGGATGGTGCTGAAATGACAGGAGAGATATTCTGTGCTCACTAAACCTGCAAGACCACATCACCTTGGCTGTGGCCTTAAAACTAAGCTTCACTTTGAAATTTACATGCTGTGAAGTTCCAGGACAAACTCAACTCACCTAGAGATGCAGAAATGTCTGTCCTATCTGTGTTCACACATGAGTTTTTTCTCTTTACCAGCCTAGTGCCAACCTGGCACAGGCCCCACAGAAAATTCCCACCAGTCCTCTTAGTAGCCCCAGGAAGAAGCTGACTACAAAACGGTGGATGACATAAGACCCTGCTGATGGCATGAGGAACAAGCATCACATGGCATAACTTCAGATTGGAATATCTCCCGTGCTGAAAGCGCTATGATGAAAAGCTTCCAAGATTGTGGGGGTTCCCGGGAACCCCAGCCTTGGGCGTGGTCAAGATGGCGCCTGACGCTGAGCCAAAAGCGGCCAGCTATACAGTAAACAACCAGCGAATTCCAATGATTGGCTAGTTAATGATGTGACTAGAGCATGCCCCCTCGTGTACCCATCCCGCGCCTGCAGCTGTCCGCGTTTATCTCGTGTACTCTCCCCTGATTGATTGAAGTGTATATAAGCCTGGTGGGTGGGAGAGCGAAGGGGAAACGGAACGGACGGAGCAGAAGCGGCGGCGGCGGCGGCGACGGCGGCAGCAGCAGCAGTGGCTGGAGCTGAGCTGGAAGGAGGGAGTACGCGGGAGTGGAAGAAGCTGGGAAAAGGGAAGCTGGGAGTGCGCAGAAGCTAGGGGTAAGAGAAGCGTAGGAAAGGAACTGTGCACAATAAACTTCCAAAGCTTCAGACATTTGTCGTGTCTCTCTCTGCGGCCAGAGGGGACGCGATAACTGGTGCCGAAACCCAGGAAGATGAAGGCCTTATAAAAGAAAACAAGGTAAGATGTTTGAAAAATTTTTTTTGTATACAAGTTAAACCGGTTATAAAAAAAAAGGGTGTCAGGATGCGCCATTGGTGGTCCTGGGGACACGCGGAGTGTGGTCCGGTTGAAAGGTATCAGGAGTCCTGACACGTAGAACGCGGGTTGAAAGGTATTGGGGTCCTGACGCGTGGAACGCGGGTATCGGGACGCGCCATTAGCGGTCCTGACGCGTGGAACGCGGGTTGAGGGGTACCGGGATCCTAACGCATAGAACGCGGGTCGGGGGGGTATCGGGACACGCCATCAGCGGTCCTGGCGTGTGGAACGCGGTCTAATTAAAGTGAAAGTAGAAACACGCTTGAAGCGGTCCAATTAGGTAGTACGTGAAAAGGTGCTATAAAAATTTTAATGCGCACTTGATAGTTTTCCCTTCAGTAATTTTGTTGCTCCTGGCAGCTAGGCCACTGTTTGTTATTGTAATTACCATAACTAAAGCTATTCAAATTAGTAACAATAGGGTCTGAATGCAGCAACCCCTCAGGGAACCATTAAAAAGCAATGGGACGCCATAGGAAAAAAAAAAAAAAAAAAAAAAAAACAGGAGACAGGGCCCTCCCCGGGGCCCGCAACAAATATACGGGGTAATTCAACAAGTTCCCCGACGGTGGTATCCTCCCACAGAGAAGGGGAGCGCAGAGCCACCTCAGGAAGTGCCGGATTGGACATCTGTGCCACCTCCAGACTCATACTAACCCCAGATATGGGGGTGCAGATGATTGATACTGATTGGCATGAAAAAATCCCACAGAACAGTGTAGGACTATTACTAGGTAGAGGTTCCTCAACACTAAAAGGACTTATAGTACACCCAGGGGTTATTGATCCTGATTTCACTGGACAAATAAAAGCCTTGGTCTCTTCACCAAAAGGAATTACGGTCATCTCTCCAGGGGATCGCATTGCACAAATGCTTATATTGCCCAGTCGACATTCCTTGGGGCCCAGTGAAAATACAAATAAAAGACAAGGAGGTTTTGGATCAACAGGAACCACTTTAATAAACCTTACTATGGATATGGAACAGAGGCCCCTCCTAAAATTAAAAGTGGGAAATATGGAATTTACAGGTTTATTAGCTACAGGCAGCAGACAAAAGTATTATTAGCGCAATGGTCTGGCCAAAGCACTGGCCATTGATCACAGCAGCTCAGAGCTTGAGAGGCTTAGGAGTAGCAGAAAGCCCCAATCAAAGTGCTTCCTCATTATCGTGGAAAGATACAGAGGGACACACAGGAATATTTCAGCCATATGTCTGTAATGTTCCTATTAGCCTATGGGGACGAGACGTCCTGCAGCAAATGGATATGAAACTCACCACTGACCAGATTTACCAAGGGACTCCTGTAAGAAATATGTTACAAAATATGAATTATGATGATAAAAAAGGATTAGGAAGACATAGCCAAGGATCTACCCAACCACTGCCTTTACTTCCACCAAAAAATGATTCTCATGGATTGGGTTTTTCCTAGGGGCCACTGATAAACCATCAATCCCTATAATATGGAAAGATGATAAGCCTCGCTGGATTCCACAGTGGCCCCTAACAAAAGAAAAGCTAGAGGCAGCTCATAAGTTAGTACAAGAGCAGGTACAAGCAGGTCATTTACAACATTCTACCTCTCCTTGGAATACTCCAATATTCTTAACAAAGAAAAAATCAGGAAAATGGAGGTTATTACAGGATTTAAGAGCCATAAACGAACAAATGTACCCTATGGGACCCGTCCAATGTGGACTCCCTCTTGTCACTGCACTACCAAAAAATTGGCCTACTATTATTCTGGATTTAAAAGATTGCTTTTTCTCTATACCCTTACACAAAAATGATTGTTGGAGATTTGCCTTTACTTTGCCCTCTCTTAATCACACTCAGCCTGACCAGAGATTCGAATGGACTGTGTTGCCTCAAGGTATGGCTAACAGTCCTACTATATGTCAAATATACGTAGATAAAGCGTTAACAACTACTAGACAAAAGTTTAAGAGATTGTTGATTTATCACTATATGGACGACATACTTATTTGCCATCCAGAAAAAGAAGTTTTGTTAGAAGCATTACAATTTATAACTCAAGCATTAGAAAAGAGAGGACTAACGATAGCCCGTGAAAAATTACAATTAGAGGAGATCCAAGAATATCTGGGTACAAGGCTCACTGCTACTACAGTCAGACCAATAAGGTTGACCATCAGGACAGATCAATTGAATACCTTGAACGATTTTCAGAAACTCTTAGGTGACATTAACTGGATCAGATCCTATTTAAAATTATCTACAGGGGAATTAAAACCTTTATTCGATATATTAAAAGGTAATCCTGACTTGAATTCCCCTAGGAAACTTACTCCTGAAGCACGGATATCCTTACAGCTAGTAGAGAATAGACTTCAGCAGTGTTACGTTGATCGTTGTGATCCTACTCAACC
The DNA here is from genome assembly GCF_902686445.1 of Sciurus carolinensis. Taxonomy (NCBI): domain Eukaryota; kingdom Metazoa; phylum Chordata; class Mammalia; order Rodentia; family Sciuridae; genus Sciurus; species Sciurus carolinensis. Next base: position 37,359 of record NW_025920476.1, on the reverse strand, counting down.
ATTAAGTTTAATCATAATCTCAGAGAAGCATACCCCTTTTGGCATAGTTTGGCAAGGAGGACCTCTGCAAAGTGTAAATCTCCCTAGCTCTCCAGCTAAAACATTGCAATCATATCCCCAAGCTATTGCTCAGGTAATATTCAAGGGAATAGAATCTTGCATTACTGTTTTTGGAATCCATCCGTCTATTATTATAACTCCTTATTCCACTCAGCAAATTAAATGGTTAATTAATAATGAGGATGATTGGTCAGTATTATATTGTACCACTTCAGCTCAGTTCGATAACCATTATCCCCAACATCCCTGGATTCAATTCTGTAAAAATACTCCCATAGTTTTTCCAAAAGTGACTAGTGTCCAGCCTCTTAAAGACTGTGTAACCATTTTTACTGATGGCTCCAAAAATGGAGTAGGTGCAGTACTTATCGGTAAACAACTTCACACCATAATAGTTCCACCCAACTCCGCACAGGTTACTGAACTTGCAGCTGTAATATTAGCCTTTAAATTAGCAGATAATCAGCCATTCAATCTTCTATCTGGTAGCTTATATATCGTTAACGCTTTACAGGTTCTTGAAATGGTACCCCATATTTCTTCCATGTCCACGGTAGCTTCTTATTTTACTACGCTACAAAACCTTATCCTGCAGCGTAAACATCTATTCTATGTAGGACATATTAGAGCTCATTCTAATTTACCAGGACCTTTGGCCAATGCTAATGACTTGGTAGATATGGCCACTAAATCAATTTTTGTTTTTTCCATAGAGGAACAAGCAAAACTCTTTCATGAAAAATTTCATGTAAATTCCACTACTTTGAGCAGAAAATTTCCTATATCTAAATGTATGGCTCGACAAATAGTAAAAAATTGTCAACATTGTGCTCCTTTAATCCCAGTACAATCCTTTGGAGTTAAGCCTAGGGGACTGCTGCCTGGTCATATTTGGCAGATGGATGTAACCCATATTCCTGAATTTGGTACTGTTAAGTATGTACATGTGTCAGTAGACACTGCTTCAGGGGTCATTATGGCTTCCGCTCATTCTGGAGAAAAGGTGAAAGATGTCATTCAACACTGCCTACAAGCATTTGCTGGCTGGGGCATACCTAAAGTCATTAAAACAGATAATGGTCCTGCTTATACTTCCAAAAGCTTCCGGTTGTTTTTACAAACATTTAACATCCAATCAGTCACTGGCATCCCCTATAATCCTCAGGGACAGGGCATTGTGGAAAGAGCACATCTTACTTTAAAAAATTGTTTAAATAAACAAAAAGGGGGAATAGGAGCCTCCTACAAGTCTCCTAAAGATAAACTTAATTTAGTTCTTTTCATTCTAAATTTCTTAACTCTGGATAGGGACGGCCATTCTGCAGCTGATCGACATTATAATCCCCATAATACTTCTCAAGTATGGGCAAAATGGAAGGATATCCTGACAGGTAGTTGGAAAGGACCGGATCCAGTCCTTCGTTGGGTCCGAGGGTCTGTTTGTATTTTCCCACAGGATCAACAGACTCCAGTCTGGATTCCAGAAAGGCTAATCAGAGTTTTACAGCATGCAAGTGATGCTGCTCCTCCTCGCAATGGTGAGCCTGAGCCTTCCTTCAAAAACTCAGACGGAAAGGCAAACCCGGAACCTATGGGCCATAGTTAGCCTGGCCATATTTTTCATTTCTGACTAACATATTTTTTATCCTTCCTTTTCTTGTTTTTTACCAATTTCTCTACAAGTCTGTCAATTCTACTGATGATTTTTCAGGTCATGCTGTTTTTGGTGACAAGGATATTTCTAGCCTTTCTTTGCTTTAACAGGAGGAATTTCTGCACTTTGCCGTTGGAATCATGCTACAAATCAGACCCAGAGTAGAGCAACTTGTTCTGCTGACCCTAGCTGTGATATTGCTTTTCCTCCTATGTCAGCTTGTGTATTTCCTCCCTTTTATGTTTCTACCAACTAACATTTCTAATAATACCTCTTAACTGTTCACTAACTGTGTGCTATCTCTCACAATACTGGAACGGTTCTTTTGTCATCCGTGCAATTTGCACATTTCTATCTTCCTACCAGTCCTAGTTTCTGTTGCAGATATAGAATTGCCAGTGCTATTATCAAGAAGCAGGAGAGGCTTTGACATTGCAACAGCCGTGATCATTGCCACCACAGTTCTTGCAGTAGCAGCATTGACACAACCATAACGACGATCATTTGGCCGAGAATGCAGCTGCAGCCTTACAGACCATAGAGACTCTATCAGAGAATGGACTCATTATAAGAACAAGTGGATACCTTGCAAGAACTTTTGGGACTGGGATGTGTTTATTCCCTGAGAGCTGCTTTGTGTTACCCATATTGTAACTCCATTGGGATGTATATTATTTCTGTATTTAATATGGCTATATGGCTTTTCTTCTGTTTATAGATTTGTCAAACAGTGGGCAAGCTTAGGAGCTAGGGTGGTACTCCTCTGCCTTGGCCTTCTCTTCATTCATTTTGGCATGCATCTGCAAGCTAGCCAATAGAGAGATCAAATTATTTTTCATCAGGCCATGACCGCCCTAAAGGCCGACAGCCCCCCATTAGTATGGCTCTTGATGCTGGATCGGTAGTCAAGGACGGGTAATGAAGGAGGTGGCTGTGTACCGACCTAAGACAGGAGCTGCAGCATGCTCTGCATGCTCTGATGACGGGTAAGGACATATGCTGACCACTCAGCCTAAGACAGACACGGTCCCGAGCCTTAGTTTAATATTAATGAAGGGGGTTCTGTGGGGGTTCCCGGGAACCCCAGCCTTGGGCGTGGTCAAGATGGCGCCTGACGCTGAGCCAAAAGCGGCCAGCTTAACAGTAAACAACCAGCGAATTCCAATGATTGGCTAGTTAACGATGTGACTAGAGCATGCCCCCTCGTGTACCCATCCCGCGCCTGCAGCTGTCCTGCGTTTATCTCGTGTACTCTCCCCTGATTGATTGAAGTGTATATAAGCCTGGTGGGTGGGAGAGCGAAGGGGAAACGGAACGGACGGAGCGGAAGCGGCAGCGGCGGCAGCAACGGCGGCAGCAGCAGCAGTGGCTGGAGCTGAGCTGGAAGGAGGGAGTACGCGGGAGTGGAAGAAGCTGGGAAAAGGGAAGCTGGGAGTGCGCAGAAGCTAGGGGTAAGAGAAGCGTAGGAAAGGAGCTGTGCACAATAAACTTCCAAAGCTTCAGACATTTGTCGTGTCTCTCTCTGCGGCCAGAGGGGACCCCATACAAGATGAATATTCAAAGAGGGAAAGAAAGCACATTTGTTGGCACCAAATATAGAAGGCTGTTGGTGCTGAAATCCTACTTCATTGAAGAGACAGTCTAAAACTTTTCACCCATCATCATCTACCCTAAAATTCCACGACATGTCTTCTGGTTCAACATACTCTACAAATACAGGAAGTAGTACTTGCCATTTCATTCTGTAACCAACCATCATTACAGACCCTAACTCCTCTTGCAAGGACCTTAAAGCCCGTGCACACTTACTTTCTGTTGCTCTCAAGTGACAGCTGTTTATACATATGCTGATTCATAGTTTTTCTGGCACAAGAACCAGCAGAAAAGGCTTTCTTTAAAACACAACAATTACACCCATGAACTACAATTTAAACAACTGAATTTGGAATATGCAGCACTGAACACAGCTCTCAAAATAAAGACTGCACCACATTATCACAAATGTAAACAGAAACAGCTCTGCTAAAAGGCAAAAGTGAAGACCAAAACTGAATATCAAAACAGGAGTGCTTCAAAAATATCTGAATGTGGGATTGGACTTTCTGAGCATGGAATTGTACTGAAGGCATTTGCAAATTGTCAATTGCTTTTTATTTCTTGACTTGCCTCTACCTTCCACCAACCTGCAAAATGCCTAATGTCTCTGGTTTCCTCCTTTTGGTGTGAGTTCTTGCAATGAATGTTTTTTTCTTCCTTTAACCTACAAAGCACAATCCAAAAATTCCAAAGATTCGTGGTAAACATGAGAACAACATAAGCTTCTCCCACTTCCACAATGCATCTTCTGAGGAAATCCATCAAAATTAACAAGATTCACTACAAGAGCTACATTCCTTTTGACACTAGAGCACCAATTATAGTGGGAGAGTAGGAAGTAAATTCCCCCTTTATCCTGAATGCTATCAGCACAAACTAAAAAGCATACAGCCCCAAATCCTACCATTTTTCCTTAAGCCATAAGCAAGCCAATACAAACTAAAATTGACAAGGAAATTAGAGCCAGTGGTGGCTGTCTTTTGGCTTCACATATTCGTTCTACAGTTGACCTTCTGGTTCACATGCAAAGTGCTCTGATTTGGAAGTCCCCTTCATTGGCAGTCTGGGAGTTTGTCCAAATAGTCTCAAAATTGGGAAGGGCAAGTAAGATGTCATTTTGAATTTCATGCCACTGCAACCCAATTCACATTGCCTATAAGAAGTATTTGCTGGTAAAAAGATGGTCTTAGCATACTCAGGAGTGAGATATAACGTGAATAATGACAGTTGAAAAATGTGAGAAAACACGTACTCTTAAGCAATGCAGGTGACTGTTGATGCACTGCTCCCTTTGAGTTCAGCTCCTGGCTGAATGGAATCAATGAAAATTGCTTGCAGGTGAAACTGGTAGTTGTTGAACAATGTTGATTCCATTGAATAACAGAAAAGAAAAAGAACAAGGTTGACAGGATAGAAGGTTTGCACAATCAGAAGTGCTTTTTCTTAATTTTTTTAAAATCCCTTGGTGCTCGGGTTTGTACCACTGCCTTTCCTCTTGCAACACCAGTGCCCTACGAAATGGGTTATATCATCAGCATTGAAACAGCACCTTTAAGGTACATGATTTGATTCCCTCAGTTTCTTTGTGAAGTTCTATGTAGAGAAGCAACCCTAGACAAAGCCAATCAATGAAAAAGGAATTCCTAACTCTCCTTTTGAAAACAATCTTGCAAAACATTTTCTGCACCTCAGGACCCACATTCTAGCAGTGTGTCCTGAGGGAAAAAATTATCCTGTCTTTACTTATGGAGAAAAACGATTGTAGCTGATGCCCAAGCAGAAAATTATATCAGTGATCCATGGAGGAAAAGGTACCAGGAAAGGCAGGACTATGTGGCTATGATAATATACTCAGGTTGTTAGTATGAAAGGAGATTTTGTGGACCATTCACCATTGCATCCCCAGCGGTTTCATTCATAATCTACTGACACATTCCTTGATTTGTTTTTGTGTGTGTGTGTGTGTGTGTTTTTTTTTTTTTTTTTTTTTTTTTTTTTTTTTTTTTTTACTTTTCCTTTTGGCATTATAGTAAGGAAAATTCTTACCAGCAGAGTGCCATACAAAATGCACAAGCCAGTGCTTGTTCTGGATCTTGCCTATCATCTTAGCTAGGGGTGAGGTAGAGGAAGTTGTTCCTCCTGGGAAAGGACACTTGCCTTCAATGAGGGAATGCCTCATCAATTTAGCCAGAAGATGTCAAGAAATATAAACTGACAAAGGCAAGTGGTGATGACTATCAGGTTCTGGTTTTCCAGGACCCATATTTTCTGGCAGAAAGGAAACATTCCTTATCCAATTTCAATCTTTCTCTCAGTATATTTGTAGCTTTTACTCTCAAGATTTTTTGCAGTGATACAAGTGCTAAAATTCATATCCCTTATCTCTCAATGATTCAGTTGCATTCAACTACACTTAGGACAATACCTCACTTGTTTGTGACATGAGAGCAAATTAGGGGGAGTGCCTCTATCCATGTGGAAGGGGCAGGCATCAGGCAAGTCTGTTGTGAATGGCTCAGAGATTGCAGGCTCCAGTAGGCAAACAGTTGGTTTCTCTCCCCATAGGTTTTTTCTGAACCTGACCAACACGGAGTTGGAGGTGTGGCTACTGTGATCTGGCTCCCGCACTGCAGATTCTGCCTGAGATAATAGAGGAAATACCTGACACCTGGATAACATCACGTTTCCCATGGCAATCAGAGAAGCTTCCACTCCTGGCACCTTCAGACCAAAAGTGAAAACAAGAAACAGTTCAGTTGTGATGGTCAGAGGAAACAGAAGCAAGAGAGTGCCAGGGAACTGAGGTTTTCCAAAATGTGATTCTAACCCCTTTGGCCAGGAAAGCATAACTCCGTGGTCTGTTGATCCCTCCAGGACCAGGTAGGACCAGGAAACCCTCTGAAACCTGACAGCTCACACTAAACTTCAGGTTTGCTAGGTATTACTGCACTCATTTGGCCTCACCAGGCATCATGACAGCAGACAATTATCCCACACCAGTTCCAGTGGCCTGGGAGGGTGGAGGAGTGCTTGGGGACACATGGATGACAGAGTTGAGCACAGACTATAGAGCTAATTTCTTCTGAACCCGCTCCTCCAGGTCTGGGCACACTCAGAATATCCTAGTCAGAAAAAATCCTAAGGCCCTAGCAACCAAATAAAATCACGACTGATGAGAACTCCTGGCATTTGAGTATGCAGTGAGTATGGTGGGTTAAGTGATATTTGAATTGGACCACTTCACACCCAATCTTGCCGGTTGGTCCTATTTCCATAGTAGAGTTCAGCCAGGTGACAGATGGAACCTGGGAAGTGGGTCTTATAGGTGAAGGTAGATGCATCTTCTGAAGGATTATTTGGGGTTGTGGGAGTCATTCACTCAGGATGTTGGACAGAAGATATGATGGTGCTGACATGCCAGGAGAGATATTCTGTGCTCATTACACCTGAAAAGCCACACCTTCTTTGCTCTGGCCTTATAACTAATCTGTGCTCAGAAATTTGCTGGGAAATTCCAAGGCCACTTCAACTCACCTCGAAATGCAGTAATATCTGGCCTATATGTGTTCACACGTCAGTTCTTTCTCTTGACCCAAATAGTGCCAACCTGGCACAGTGTCCTGTGGAAAATTCCCACCAGTCATCTTAGCAGTCCAGGGAGGATGCCGAATACAAGCCAATGTATGATATAAGAGCCTGCTTATGGCATGAGGAAAAAAGCATCACATGGCATAACTCCAGATGGGAATATTCCCCCATGCTGAAATGGCTATGATGAAAAGCTTCCAAGATGAATATTCAAAGAGGGAGAGCAAGCACATTTTGTTGGCACCGAATGTAGAAGGCTGTTGGTGCTGAAAGCCTACTTCAATGAAGAGACATTCTAAAACTTTTCAGCCATCATTGTCTACCCTCGAATACCATGACATGTCTTCAGATTCAGCATACTCTACAAATACAGGAAGTAGTACTTGCCAGTTCTTTCTGTAAGCAACCATCATTACAGACCCTAATTTCCCTTGCAAGGACCTCAAAGTCCTTGCAAACTTGCAACTGTTTCTTGTTACTCTCAAAGAACAGGTGATTATACATATGCTGATTCATAGTTTTTCTGACACAAGAACCAGGAGAAAATGCTTTCTTTAAAAAACAGCACTTATACCCATGAACTATAATTTAAACAAGTTGAATTTGGAATATGCAGCACTGAACAAAGCTCTCAAAATAAAAACTGCACTACAATTTCACAAATGTAACACAAACAGCTCTGCTAAAAGGGAAATGTGAAGACCCAAATCTGAATATCAAAAAGGGATTGGTTCAAGAATACCCAAATGTGGGATCAGACTAACTGAGCAGGGAACTTTGTACCACAGGCATTTGCAAATTGCCAAATGCTTGTTGTTTCTTGATGTGCTTCAACCCACCACCAGCCTGCAACATGCCTAATGTTTCTGATTTCCTCTTTGGTGGGAGTTCTTGCAATGAATGGATTATTTTTCCCTTACCCTACAAAGCACAAACAAATAATTCCAAGATCAGTGGTAATAATAAGAATGACATATGCTTTTCCCACTTCTACAGTGCATCTATTGAGGGCATCCATCAAAATTAACAAGAATCTCTGCAAGTGCTCCATTCCTCTTGACACTTGACTTCCAATGATAGTGGGAGGGTAGGTTGTAAATTCTGCCTTTCTCCTGAATGCTATCAGCGCAATCCAAAAAGGATTCAGCCCCAAATCATACCATTTTTCATCAAGTCATAATCAAGATAATGCAAAATAAAACTGACTAGAAAATCTGGGCCAGAGGTGGCTGTCTTTTGGCTTCACATGTTGATTTTCCAGTTGACCTTGTGGTTCACATGCAAAGTGCTCTGGTGTGGAAGTCCCCTTCATTGTCACTCTGGGAGTGTGTCCAAAATGCCTTGAAAATGCAAGGACCAGTGAGGGTCATTTTAAATTTCTTGCCACTGCAATTCAGTGCACATTGCCTATCAGGGGATGGTCATAGCGTACTCATGAGTGAGATGTAATCTCTGAAGTAATGAGAGTTGAAAGATGTGAAGAAACACATACTCTTAAGAAATACAGATGGAGATCCAAGATGGTTGACTAGAGGGAGGCTGCATTCCTTGTCGATCCGTAACTCTGGTTTCAAGCAGAGGATATCTGTTTCTCAGTGAGGCAGTTTTGCTGCTTATCGATTCCTGGTGTTCATCCCATTTGACTGCTGTGATTACCTGCAGTCTGCCAGCATATTGATGCCTTCTTTGAGTGCAGATTGCTCACTGTCAGGCGTCTATCATCTGCCATTTTCCTGCCTCTCGCCTGTCCATCACCTACCTTACACTTATCCATCACCGAACGCATGAGGTTCACCTACCGATCATCCGACAACAGTCAGTAAACTAATCGCCCACTGCCAGTGGAGCACCAGCTGCCTGCTGTTGCCTGGAAGTTCACTGTTACAGTACCTGCAAGTTTGATTACACATGGCTTCCACCATTTTGAGACAACAGCCAGGCCCCATAGGAACTCTGGCTAGACTGACTGAGCCCCGTCTCCAGGATCCCTCAGCCTGACCGATCACTCCCTGCCTCTGGGGCCCTCACATTGACTGACTGTTCCCTGCTGCAAGGCCCCCCAGACCAACTGACTGCGCCCTATCACGGGGACCCCAGACTGACTTATTGCAACCAGTCTCCAGGATCCCACAACCACACCAAACACACTGGACCTCCAGGACCCCTGCTGGACCAACTGCATCCTGCCTCCAGGATGTCCAGCTGACCACGTCCACCCCTAAGGTGCAGCTCCCCATTTGCCAACACATTTCAAAGACAGAGTGGCCATCCTGGATAATCCTGGAAGCCGTAGCTCCGATCTTAAGGCGGTGTAAAACCCATCTTAAGATGCGTGCTGGAGGCTTGAAGCTCATTGTCAGGCTCGAGCATCAGGCTACTGAACACTGGGAGGTTTCATTAGTATATGACTGCTATTCTGTAGATTTTCTTTTTTCACCTTTTTAAAAAAATTAAGTTTTTATTTCTTTACTTTTCTTGCTCTCTTTTCCTTTTGTTTACCTGTTCCCTCAGAGTCTCTTTCTCCCGTTTTTGCATGCTAATATTCAATTTCTTTGATTACACTTTCACCCTTTCTATTTTCTAGAAATTCTGTGTATTCTTTTCTTATCCCATTAACAGCCACATTCTACATCCCTCTGCATCCGCTTTGTCCTACATTAGAAACTGCAGACCTTATTGCAAACCTGTTTGTTTTACCAAAGATAATATTTGAACTCATTCTGTTTACTATGACAACTTTGTTATTGTCACTATAGGGGCTATTTGGTCTAGGATTGCATAGTGTCTGAATTGGGCACTGCTAATATTGACCTCCCCTTAAAAAATGGTTTTGGAAACCTATAGGGCCACTATAAGCCTATAGGGGGAAATCTGCAATACCCAGGTCTGCACTGCTAGAGAGGAAGGTACATGAACAACATGAAAAAACAAGGGAAGAAAATGATCCAAACAAATCTATATTCTATATTAATAGAATCCAATGACAGTATGTTAGAAGAAATGTCAGAAAAGGACTTCAGAGTATACAGGATTAAAATGATTCACAATGCAATGGGTTGAGATAAGAGAGCAAATGCAGGAAATTAATGATAATACCATAAGCTGAAAGAGCACCTGCAGGAAGCAAAAGACCATTTCAACAAAGAGATAGAGATTCTCAAAAAACAAAAAAAAAGCAAATGGAAATCCATGAAATGAAGGAAACAATAAACCAAATAAAAAACTCAATGGAAAGCATTACCAAAAGACTAGACCACTTGGAAGACAGAACCTCAGACAATGAACATGAAATATTTTTTTTTATTGTAAACAAATGAACTACATGTTATGTTGTTTCTCTGTTTGTACATGGCGTAAAGGCATACCATTTGTGTAATCATAAATTTACATAGGGTAATGTTGTTTGATTCATTCTGTTATTTTTTACCTTCCCACTCACCCCTCCCACCCCTCTTTTCCCTCTATACAGTCTTTCCTTCCTCCATTCTTGCCCCCCTCCCTAACCCTAACTCTAACCCTAACACTAACACCTCCCACACCCCATTATGTGTCATCATTCACTTATTAGCAATATCATTCATCCTTTGGTTATTTGAGATTGGCTTATCTCACTTAGCATGATATTCTCCAATTTTATCCATTTGCCTGCAAATGAGATAATTTTATCATTCTTTATGACTGAGTAATATTCCATTGTATATATATACCACAGTATCTTTATCCATTCATCAATTGAAGAACATCTAGGTTGGTTCCACAATCTGGCTATTGTGAACTGAGGAGCTATGAACATTGATGTGGCTGTATCTCTGTAATATGCTGATTTTAAGTCCTTTGGGTATAGGCCAAGGAGTGGGATAGTTGGGTCAAATGGTGGTTCCATTCCAAGTTTTCTAAGTAGTCTCCACACTGCTTTCCAGAGTGGCTGCACTAATTTGCAGCCCCAGCAGCAATGTATGAGTGTACCTTTCTCCCCACGTCCTCGCCAACACCTGTTGTTGCTTGTATTCTTGATAATCCAACACCTGGAGACTAAATAATATGCTACTGAATGAAACATGGATAACAGAAAACACCAGGGAGGGGTTAAAAAATTTCTTAGAGGTCAATGAGAACAATGATACAACATATCAAAATCTCTGGGACACTATGAAAGTGGTACTAAAAGGAAAATTCATTGCATGGAGCACATTCCAGAAAAGAATGAAAAGTCAACAACTAAATGACCTAACATTACAGCTCAAAGCCCTGGAAAAAGAAAAACAGAATAACAGCAAAAGTAGAAGAAGACAGGAAATAATTTAAATCAGAGCTGAAATCAATGAAATTGAAACAAAAGAAAATTGAAAAAATTGACACAACTAAAAGTTGGTTCTTTGAGAAAGTAAACAAAATAGACCAACCCTTAGCCACACTAACAAAGAGAAGAAGAGAGAAACTGAAATCACTAAACTTCATGATGAAAAGGAAATATCACGACAGACACCACTGAGATACAGAACAAAATGAGAAACTACTTTGAAAATCTGTATTCCAACAAAATAGAAACTACCGAAGACATTGACAAATTTCTAGAGACATATGCTCCTCACAAACTGAACCAGGAGGACATACAAAATTTAAGTGGATCCATATCAAGCAATGAAATAGAATAAGCCATTAAAAATCTATCATCCAAGAAAAGCCCAGGACCAGACAGATTCTCAGCCGAGTACTACAAGACGTTCAAAGAAGAACTCATTCCAATACTTCTCAAAGTATTCCAGGAAATAGAAAAGGAGGGTACCCTACTGAACTCATTCTATGAAGCCAATACCACCCTCATACCCAAACCAGGCAAAGACACATCAAGGAAGGAAAATTTTAGACCAATATCCTTCATGAATATAGATACAAAGATCCTTAACAAAATATTGGCAAACAGTATCCAAAAACATATTAAGAAAATTGTGCACCATGATCAAGTGGGGTTCATCCCTGGAATGCAAGGATGGTTCAACATTCGTAAATCAATAAACGTAATCCATTATGTCAATAAACTTAAGGATAGGAATCATATGGTTATTTCAATTGATGCAGAAAAAGCATTCGACAAAATACAACACCCTCCATGCTCAAAACACTAGAAAAAATAGGGATAGTAGGAACACACATGAACATTGTAAAGGCTATTTATGCTAAGCCCATGGCCAACATCATTGCTCATGGAGAAAAACTGAAACCATTCCCTTTAAAAATGGGAAAAAGACAGAGATGTCCTCTTTCACCTCTTCTACTCAACATTGTCCTCAAAATTCTAGCCAGAGCAATTAGGCACACCAAAGAAATTAAAGGGATATGAAGAGGAAAAAAGGAACTTAAACTATCACTATTTGCAGATGTCATGATTCTATATTTAGAAGATCCAAAAACCTCCTCCAGAAAACTTCTAAACCTCATCAATGAATTCAGCAAAATAACAGGCTATAAAATCAACACGCATAAATCTAAAGCATTTTTATACACAAGCGATGAAACAGCTGAAAGGTAAAAGAGGAAAACAACCCCATTTGCAATAGCCTCAAAAAAAATAAATAAAATACTTGGGAATCAATCTAACCAAAGAGTTAAAAGATATTTACAATGAAAACTACAAAACATTGAAGAAATAAATTGAGGAAGACCTTAGACGATGGAAAGATCTCACATGTTCTTGGATAGGCAGAATTAATATTGTCAAAATTTCCATTCTACCAAAAGTGCTATACAGATTCAATGCAATTCCAATTGAAATCTCAAAGGCATACCTTACAAAATTAGACCAATAAATCATGAAATTCATCTGGAAGAATAAGAAATCCAGAATAGCTAAAGCAATCCTTAGCAGGAAGAATGAAACAGGGAGTATCGCAATACCAGAACTTCAACTATACTACAAAGCAATATTAACAAAAATGGCATAGTACTGGCACCAAAATAGACAGGTAGATCAATGGTACAGAATAGAGGACACGGAAACAAACCCAAATAAATACCATTTTCTCATACTAGACAAAGGTTCCAAAAATATGCAATGGAGAAAAGATAGCATCTTCAACAAATGGTTCTCGGAAAACTGGAAATCCACTCACAATGGATCAAGGACCTTGAAATCAGACCAGAGACACTGCATCTTATAGAAGACAAAGTAGGTCCAAATCTTCAACATGTCGGCTTAGGATCAAACTTCCTTAACAGGAATCCCATAGCACAAGAAATAAAATCCAGAATCAATAAGTGGGATAGATTCAAACTAAATAGCTTTCTCTCAGCAAAAGAAACTATCAGCAATGCGAAGAGAGAGCCTACAGAGTGGGAGAATATCTTTGCCACTCATACCTCAGATAGAGCACTAATTTCCAGAATATATAAAGAACTGAAAAAACTCTGCACCAGGACTACAAATAACACAATCAACAAATGGGCTAAGAATATGAGCAGACTCTTTACAGAATAAGATCTACAAGCAATCAACAAATATATGTAAAAAATTTCACCATCTTTAGTAACAAGAGAAATGCAAATCAAAACTACACTAAGATTCCATCTCACACCAATTAAAATGGCGATTATCAAGAATTCAAGCAACAGGCGATCCAAGTTGGCGGACTAGAGGGTGACTGCATCTCCAGTCGCTCCAGAACTCAGGATTCAAGAAGGGGTGGAATTCAGATACTCGGATCAAAATAGGGCCACGGGGTGAGTCTCCCCCACCGAGTGAAGCACGACCTGGGTAACAGGCCTATATAGAGGTGGCTAATCAGAGTAGAGCAGGGCAGCTAGAGTCTTCCCCAGGCAGCTCTGTGCACTCTGGTGGTGGGCTCCTCCCACACAACCAACTTCTCCAGCTTCTCGGAGCAGGACCCCCAGTGAGAGCCTTTCTGCACAGAACCAGCTCCAAGTACCGGAGCCAGCACAGTGAGCTCTGACCTGCAAGCAGCTTCAGGGACCAGGACAGGGCAGCAAGGAAGTTCCACAAGCAATCTGGCCCCCTTGGTGGGAGGCGCCTTTCAAGACTAGCTTCTCAGAGCAGATCGCCAAGTGAGAGCCTTTCTACACAAAGCCAGACACAAGTCCTCGAGCCAATGGAGAGCTCTGACCCACAGGCAACCTCTGGGATCAGGACAGGGCAGTCAGAGACTTCTCCAGGTGGCTCTGCCCCCTCAGGCCGCAGACTCTTTCCACCAGGTGATCTAAGATGGCGGACTAGAGGATGACTGCATCTCCAGTTGCTCCAGAACCCAGGATTGATTCAAGAAGGGCAGGCATTGAGAAACTCAGACTAAAATAGAGTCACGGAGTGAGTCTACCCCACTGGGTGAAGCTCAGCCTGGGTGGCAGACCCAGATAGAGGTGGATTAATAGAGTAGGGCAGAGCAGATAGAGTCTCCCCAGGTAGCCCTGCCCACTCTGGCAGTGGGCTCCTCCCACATGGCCAGCTTCTCGTAGCAGGGTCCCCAGTGAGAGCCCTTCTGCACAGAGTCAGCTCCAAGTCCTGGAAACAGTAGCGGGCTAGGAGAAGTTTTCTTTGGAAGCACTGCATTATCAAGTTCCTCCAAGACTTCAGGCTACTGAAGGTGGGAGGTGATACACTGTAAATCTACAGGGACAATATAAACAAATAGAGGAAATCTGCAATATCTCAAAGTTCCACTGACATCTGACCAATATGAGAAAACAAGAAAAGAAAATATCCCAAACAAACCTAGGTACTATATCAATAAAGCCACATGACAGAACAGCAGAAAAAATGTCAGAAAGGGAGTTCAGAATGTACAAAAAAAAAAAAAAACAATCAGGGAAGCAAATGAGGAGATGAAAGAACAAATGCAGGCATTGAAGGAGGAGATGAAAGAGAAAATGCAGTCATTAAATGATCACACCAAACAACAGTTAAAAGAGCAAATACGGGAAGCAAGAGATCATTTCAATAAAGAGGTAGAGATACCAGGAAAAAAAAAAAAAAACAAACAGAAATTCTTGAAATGAAGGAAACAGTAAACTAAGTTAAAAACTCCATAGGAAGCATAACCAATAGGATAGAACACCTGGAAGACAGAATATCAGACATTGAAGAAAAAATATTTAATCTTGAAAACAAAGTTGATGAAACAGAGAAGATGGTAAGAAATCATGAACAGAATCTACAAGAATTATGAGATATCATGAAAAGGCCAAATTTAAAAATTATTGGGATTGAGGAAGGCTTAGAGAAACAAACCAAAGGAATGAACAATGTAATCACTGAAATAATATCAGAAAATTTCCCAAATCTGAAGAACGAAATGGAAAACCAAGAACAAGAGGCTTATACGACTCCAAATATACAAAATTACAAAGAGACCCACACCAAGGCACATTATTATGAAAATACCTAACCTACAAAATAAAGACAGAATTTTAAAGGGCGCAAGAGAAAAGAATCAAATTACATTCAGGGGGAAACCAATAAGAATATCAGAAGATTTTTCAATCCATACCCTAAAAGCTAGAAGAGCCTGGAACAACATTTACCAAGCCCTGAAAGAAAACAGATGTCAACCAAGAATCTTATACCCAGGAAAACTTACTTTCAGATTTGATGACAAAATAAGATTCTTCCATGAGAAACAAAAGCTAAACAAATTTACAAAAAGAAAGCCAGCCTTACAGAACATTCTCAGCAAAATATTTCACGAAGAAGAGATTAAAAACAACGTTGCAAATCAGCAATGGGAGGAACTAGTCTAAAGGAATATCCAAATAAAAGAGAAACCAAATCATGTCAAAAAACAAAAATGAGTCAAATGACTGGGAATACAAATCATATCACAATAATAACCCTGCATGCTAACTACCTGAACTCATCAATCAAAAGACACAGACTGGCCGATTGGATTAAAAGAAAAATCCAACAATATGCTGCCTGCAAGAGACTCATCTCATACAAAGAGATACCCAAAAACTAAAGGAGAAAGCATGGGAAAAAGCATACCATGCACACAGACACAGCAAAAAAGCTGGAGTATCCATTCTCATTTCAGATAATGTGGACTTCAAGCCACAACTAGTCAGAAGGGATAAAGAAGGACATTACATACTGCTTAAGGGAAGAATAAATCAGCAAGATGTAACAATCATAAATGTCTATGCCCTGAACATTGGCTCATCCATGTACGTCAAACAAATCCTTCTCAATTCCAGAAATCAAATAGACCACAACACAATAATACTAGGCGATTTTAACATACCTCTCTCAACGCTGGATAGATCTTCGAAACAAAAATTGAATAAAGAAACCATAGAAGTCAATAACACAATCAGCAATTTAGACTTAACCAACAAATATAGAATATACCATCCAACAAACAACGAATACACTTTCTTCTCAGCAGCACATGGATCCTTCTCTAAAATAGACCATATTTTATGCCACAAAGCTACTGTTAGCAAATACAGGAAGATAGAGATACTACCTTGTACTCTATCAGATAATAATGGATTGAAATTAGAAATAAATGACAGAATAAAAAACAGAAATTTCTCCAGTGCCTGGAGATTAAATGATACACTATTATATGATGAATGGATACCAGAAGGCATTAGAAGGGAAATAAAAAAATTCTTAGAAGTAAACGAGAGCAAAGACACATCATACCAAATCTCTGAGACACTATGAAAGCAGTACTTAGGGGAAAATTTATTTCATGGGGCGCATTCAACAAAAGAAGTAGAAATCAACAAACAAACAACTTAACACTACAACTCAAAGCCCTAGAAAAAGAAGAGAGCACCAACACCAAAAGTAGTAGAAGACAGGAAATAGTTAAAATCAGAGCTGAAATCAACGAAATTGAAACAAAAGACACAATCAGAAAAATTAACAAAATAAAGAGTTGGTTCTTTGAAAAAATGAACAAAATTGATAAACCCTTAGCCACAATAACAAAGAGAAAGAGGGAGAAAATTCAAATTACTAAAATTAGGAATGAACAAGGAAATATCACAACAGACATGAGTGAAATACAAATACAAGACATGAGTAAAATAATTAGAAGCAATTTTGAAAATCTATACTCCAACAAAACAGAAAACCTCAAAGACATCAATAAGTTTCTAGAGACATATGAATTGCCTAAACTGAACGAGGAGGACATACACAAATTAAATAAATCAATTTCAAGCAATGAAATAGAAGAGGTCATCAAAAGCCTACCAACAAAGAACAGTCCAGGACCAGATGGGTTCTCAGCCGAGTTCTACAAAACCTTCAAATAGAAAACATTCCAATACTCCTCAAAGTATTCCATGAAATAGAAGAGGAGGGAACCCTCCCAAATTCGTTCTTTGAAGCCAATATCACCCTGATACCTAAACCAGACAGAGACACATCGAGGAAAGAAAATTTCAGACCAATATCCTTAATGAACATCGACACAAAAATTCCCAACAAAATTTTAGCAAATTGCATACAAAAGTATTTTAAAAACACAGTGCACCATGATCAAGTAGGTTTTATCCCAGGGATGCAAGGTTGGTTCAACATCCAGAAATCAAAAAATGTCAGTCACCATATCAACAGACATCAAGTTAAGAATCACATGATTATTTTAATAGATGTAGAAAAAGCATTTGATTAAATACAGCATCCCTTAATGCTCAAAACACTAGAAAAAATTGGGGTAGTGGGAACATTTCTTAACATTGTAAAGGCCATCTATGCTAAGCCCATGGCCAATATCATTCTAAATGGTGAAAAACTGAAAGCATTCACCCTAAAAACTGGAACAATGCAGAGATACCCTCTTTCACCACTTATCTTCAACATCATTCTTGAGACTCTAGCCAGAGCAATTAGCAAACCAAAGAAATTAAAGGGATACGAATTGAAAAAGAAGAACTCAATCTATCCCTTTTCGCTGATGACATGAATATATATTTAGAGGAACCTGGAAATTGCACCAGAAAATTTTTAGAAATCATAATTGAATTCAGTAAAGTAGCAGGTTACAAGATCAATACTCATAAATCCAATGCATTTTTATACATAAGTGATGAATCTTCAGAAATAGAAATTAGGAAAACTACCCCATTCACAATAACATCAAAAAAAAAATAAAATACTTGGGAATCAATCTCACAAAAGAGGTGAAAGACCTCTACAATGAGAACTATAGAACACTAAACAAAGAAATTAAAGAAAACATTAGAAGATGGAAAGATCTCCCATGTTCTTGGATAGGCAGAATTAATATTTTCAAAATGGTCATACTACCTAAAGTTCTATACAGATTCAATGCAATTCCAATTAAAATCCCAATGATGTACCTTACATAAATACAGCAAGCAATTATGAAATTCATCTGGAAGAACAAAAAGCCCAGAATAGCTAAAGCAATCCTCAGTAGAAAGAGCGAAGCAGGGGGTATCACAATACCAGATCTTCAACTCTATTACAAAGCAATAGTAACAAAAATGGCATGGTATTGGTACCAAAATAGACAGGTAAATCAATGGTACAGAATAGAGGACATGGACACAAAAACAAATAAATACAATTTTCTGATACTAGACAAAGGGGTCAAAAATATGCAATGGAGAAAAGATAGCCTCTTCAACAAATGGTGCTGGGAAAACTGGAAAACCATATGCAACAGAATGATATTAAACCCTATCTCTCACCCTGCACAAAACTCAACTCAAAATGGATAAAGGACCTCGGAATCAGACCAGAGATCCTGCATCTTATAGAAGAAAAATAGGTCCAAACCTTCAACTTGTTGGCTTAGGATCAGACTTTCTAAAAGGACTCTCATAGCACAAGAAATAAAAGCAAGAATCAACAACTGGGATAGATTCAAACTAAAAAGCTTTCTCTCAGCAAAGGAAACTCTCAGTAATGTGAAGAGAGAGCGTACAGAGTGGGAGAATATCTTTGCTACTCATACTTCAGAAAGAGAGCTAATTTCCAGAATCTATAAAGAATTCTAAAAACTCTACACCAAAAATACAAATAATCCAACCAACAAATGGGCTAAGAAAATGAATAGACACTTCACAGAAGAAGATATACAAGCAATCAACAGATATATAAAAAAATGTTCAACATCTCTAGTAATATGAGAAATGCAAATCAAAACCACCCTACGATTCCATCTCACCACAATTAGAATGGCGATTATCAAGAACACAAGCAACAATAGGTTTTGGCGAGGATGTGGGGAAAAAGGTACACTCATACATTGTTGGTGGAGTTGCAAATTAGTGCAACCACTCTGGAAAGCAGTATGGAGATTCCTCAGAAAGCTTGGAATGGAACCACCATTTTACCCAGTTATCCCACTCCTTGACCTATACCCAAAGGACTTAAAATCAGCATACTACAGAGATACATCCACATCAATGTTCATTGCTGCTCAATTCACCACAGCCAGATTGTGGAACCAACCTAGATGCCCTTTGGTTGATGAATGGACAAAGAAACTGTGGCATATATATACAATGGAATATTACTCCACCATGAAGAATGATAAAATTATGGCATTTGCTGGCAAATGGATGAATATCATGCTAAGTGAGATAAGTCAATCTCAAAAAACTAAAGGACAAATGATCTCGCTGATAATCAGATGAGGACATATAATGGGGGGTGGGAGGTGTTATTGTTAGGGTTAGGGTTAGGTTTAGTGTTAGGGATAAGGAGAGTGTAAGAATGGAGGAAGGAAGGACTGTATACAGGGAAAAGATGGGTGAGAGGGGTGTGGGGGAAGGAAAAAAATAACAGAATGAATCAAAAAACATTGCCCTATGTAAATTTATGATTACACAAATGGTATGCCTTGACTCCATATACAAATAGAGAAACAATATGTATCCCATTTGTTTACAATAATAAAAAAAGAAAAGAAAAAAAACAAAAAAAATTGACAATTATAAGGCAATGCAGGCATGTGTGCACTTAATAGAACAACACTAAAGACTCTGAAACTGGTGTTTGTTAGGAGTTCTTGCTATGATATGAAAGCATGGTTCTTAAACAAGGTGTGAAAAAAACTGGTGCACTTATCTTATTTCAAGTGAATAAACTATAGGCTTTGGAATATTAGTCCTCAAAGGAGTTCAATCATTTGATACTAGGTGGTCCTAGTTGACTTTCTATATTGATGGATATTTAGTGTTCTATAGGGTGCATATGTTACTTTAAAATAGAAGAAAACAATCATGTCATTTTTTCAAAAGTGGAATTTTTTGCCATCATCTTGATACAGGCAAGCTGGAGTGTTTTATATGCAAGTTTAAACTGTGGAGCAGCTTGATCATTTCAATTTGATGGCAGAAGATTCTGAATCATGCAAATGCCAGGAGAAGAGCCAAAAGGCAAAAATCTCCACGCCACTGTGAGTCCTGGGCATCACACAAATGCTTTTCACTCCCAGAGCCTCCATTGAAAGCACAAAGATCAACAACCAAAATTCAAATATGTAAGTTAAAAATATAAATTAATGTGAATTTTTTTTTTTACAAATACACAGGGATATTTGTTACCTTTCAAATAGATACGACCCTGCAAAAATAAATAAAATTAAATTTTAAAAGTTAAAAAAAAAAGAATACAAGCAACAATATGTATTTGAGAGGGTGTGGGGAAAAAGATACACTCGTACATTGCTGGTGAGGCTGCAAATTAGTGCAGCCACTCTGGAAAGCCACGTGGAGATTCCTTAGAAACTTGGAATGGACCTACCATTTGACCCAGCTATCCCACTCCTTGACCTATACCCAAAGGACTTAAAATCAGCATACTACAGAGATACAGCCACATCAATGTTCATAGCTGTTCAATTCACAATGGCCATATTGTGGAACCAACCTAGATGTCCTTCAATTGATGAATGGACAAAGAAACGGTGGCATATATATAAAATGGAATATTACTCAGCTATGAAGAATAATAAAATTATGGCATTTGCAGGCAAATGGATGAAATTGGAGACTATCATGCTAAGTGAGATAAGCCAATCTCAAAAATCCAAAAGTTGAATGATCTCACTGATAAGCGGATGATGACACAAAATGGGGGGTGGGATGAGGGCAAGAATGGAGGAAGGAGGGACTGTATAGAGGGAAAATGGAGGTGGGAGGGTTGGTGGGAAGGAAAACATAGTGGAATGATTCAAACATCATTATCCTATGTAAATGTATGATTATGCAAATGGTATGCTGTTACTCCATGTACAAACAAAAACAACATATATCCCATTTGTTTACAATAAAAGTAAATTTAAAAAAAAAGAAATGCAGGTGCCTGGGGATGCACTACTGCCGTTGAGTGCAGCTCCCTATCATTTCTACTCTATCATTTCTACCCTGCCCACTGCTTGACCAATTATGCCTGCAATTTTACTGCTTGGCCCATAGCCCAGTGTGCCAGGCTGCAATTTTCCTGCCAGTTAATCTGACCCAGGCACTTGCATTGCTCTCTGGCCCACAGGCTGATCCAACCAGTCCAACATTTCATCACCTGATGTGCCCAGTCTATCACAGATTGACATCTGCCAGGCTTTAGAAGAATATTAATTCATCAATGCCAGCAACTCACCACAAAGTAAAGCAACCAGAACCTCAATAAAACTAAGTCCCTGCAACCAGGAACTCCACCCATAGTACCTTCTCTCATAGAACCCAATGTGGAGCACACACTGGTAATGGCTGGAGAGCTCCTCCCATTTCATCCCTTATGTATCTCACAAGAAGAGAAGTTTAGAAGTCTTATAACACAGGTGGCAACTTGGTGAGCAACACAATAAAAAAGTAAGGGCTCAGCAGCCCAAACCCCATACACCCACACTCAGTTCACACCTCAAGAAGAAACAAAATTAGTCAGGGACAGAGAGCAAAAACATACGGTCACTATTTGTCCAACACAATCAAAATGACTCCATAATTTCTTAAGTTTTCATCAGGTTTTTCACTTTTTTTATTTTTGTTTATGTTTTATTTTATTTATTTTTTTGGTTTTGTTTTACTTGAATATGTACTGATTGGTTCAAGAACACCTATACATACAAAGACTTGTTACTCTTCCTAATTTCTAGCCTTTTTTTTAAAGGTTGTTATTCTTCATGGCCAATGTTTTTGATTAGCATAGTTTGATTTTTTTGTAAATTTTTTCCACCACTCTGTCGGGGTTTCTAGAGCTCCCAGCCTTAGACATGGTCAAGATGGCGCCTGACGCTGAGCCAAAAGCGGCCAGCTATACAGTAAACAACCAGCGAATTCCAATGATTGGCTAGTTAACGATGTGACTAGAGCATGCCCCCTCGTGTACCCATCCTGCGCCTGCAGCTGTCCGCGTTTATCTCGTGTACTCTCCCCTGATTGATTGAAGTGTATATAAGCCTGGTGGGTGGGAGAGCGAGGGGGGAATGGAACGAACGGAGCGGAAGAAGCAGCGGCGATGGCGGCTGCGGCAGCAGCAGCTGGAACAGAGCTGGAAGGAGGGAGTACGCGGGAGTGGAAGAAGCTGGGAAAAGGGAAGCTGGAAGTGCGCAGAAGCTAGGGGTAAGAGAAGCGTAGGAAAGGAACTGTGCACAATAAACTTCCAAAGCTTCAGACATTTGTCGTGTCTCTTTCTGCGGCCAGAGGGGACCCGATAACTGGCGCCGAAACCCGGGAAGATGAAGGCCTTATAAAAGAAAACAAGGTAAGATATTTGAAAGAATTTTTTTTGTATACAAGTTGAACCGGTTATAAAAAAGTTAAAGGGTGTCAGGATGCGCCATTGGCGGTCCTGGGGACACGCGGAGTGCGGTCTGGTTGAAAGGTATCAGGAGTCCTGACGTGTAGAACGCGGGTTGAAAGGTATTGGGGTCCTGACGCGTGGAACGCGGGTATCGGGGCGCGTCATTAGCAGTCCTGACGCGTGGAACGCGGGTTGAGGGGTACCGGGATCCTAACGCGTAGAACGCGGGTCGGGGGGGTATGGGGACATGCCATCAGCGGTCCTGGCGTGTGGAACGCGGTCTAATTAAAGTGAAAGTAGAAACACGCTTGAAGCGGTCCAATTAGGTAGTACGTGAAAAGCCGCTATAAAAATTTTAATGCGCACTTGATAGTTTTCCCTTCAGTAATTTTGTTGCTCCTGGCAGCTAGGCCACTGTTTGCTATTGTAATTGCCAAAACTAAAGCTATTCAAATTAGTAACAATAGGGTCTGAATGCAGCAACCCCTCAGGGAACCATTAAAAAACAATGGGAGCCATTGAGAAAAAAAAAAAAAAAAAAAAACAGCTAAGTAAGAAAAGCTGCTCAGTGTGCCACAAGGGGGATCTTCATGAACAGGATTTAATAGTAACAGAAAAGAACGCTTAAAGAGAATAAAGTGAGGAAAAATTGAGTGGTGGTGACCTAGAAAATAATTGCTCAAAAAATCTAAGAACAAGGGAAAAAAGGGAACTAAGTCTAACACAAAGAACCCCCAAAAAAGGAATAACCAAGTGGTAGTGAAAACTTAAGAACAAGGGGAAAAGGTAGGAGAAACCTAAGCCTAATAAAAAGAGCTTCAAAATCTGTAGAACCTGCCCGTATTTGAGAAGCAAATGGAGATACCATCAACCATTAGAAAAACTTTAAAGAGGCAGTTAAGACTATTGGAGACAGGTATGCAGAGCAGTGTTATCTGGAGAACAATGGCTAATTGGGGAAGCTCAGTGGCAAGAAATAGCTGTTGAAACTGCTTGCAGAAACATAGTGGCAAGGTTTCCTGATAGAAATGTTAATAGGAGAAGGCCAATACGTTTCAATAGATGCACAAAATCAGCAGCAAGGAGATAATGCCCTAATAAAAGATAAGAGATAACTATAGTAAAATCTGTTACACCTTATGCCCCAGGGCTATGTCCAAGATGCAGAAGAGGAAGTCATCGGAATAGTGCCTGTCAGCCTATTAGAGATAGGGAGGATAATTTCCTAGGGTCGAATCCTGAACTTCAAAAAAACGGGAGACAGGGCCCTCCCCGGGTCCCGCAACAAATATACGGGGTAATTCAACAAGTTCCCCGACGGTGGTATCCTCCCACAGAGAAGGGGAGTGCAGAGCCACCTCAGGAAGTGCAGGATTGGACATCTGTGCCACCTCCAGACTCATACTAACCCCAGATATGGGGGTGCAGATGATTGATACTGATTGGCATGAAAAAATCCCACAGAATAATGTAGGACTATTACTAGGTAGAGGTTCCTCAACACTAAAAGGACTTATAGTACATCCAGGGGTTATTGATCCTGATTTCACTGGACAAATAAAAGCCTTGGTCTCTTCACCAAAAGGAATTACGGTCATCTCTCCAGGGGATCGCATTGCACAAATGCTTATATTGCCCAGTCGACATTCCTTGTGGCCCAGTGAAAATACAAATAAAAGACAAGGAGGTTTTGGATCAACAGGAACCACTTTAATAAACCTTACTATGGATATGGAACAGAGGCCCCTCCTGAAATTAAAAGTGGGAAATATGGAATTTACAGGTTTATTAGATACGGGAGCAGACAAAAGTATTATCAGTGCAATGGTCTGGCCAAAGCACTGGCCATTGATCACAGCAGCTCAGAGCTTGAGAGGCTTAGGAGTAGCAGAGAGCCCCAATCAAAGTACTTCCTCATTATCGTGGAAAGATACAGAGGAACACACAGGAATATTTCAGCCATATGTCTGTAATGTTCCTATTAGCCTATGGGGACGAGACGTCCTGCAGCAAATGGATATGAAACTCACCACTGACCAGATTTACCAAGGGACTCCTGTAAGAAATATGTTACAAAATATGAATAATGATGATAAAAAAGGATTAGGAAGACATAGCCAAGGATCTACCCAACCACTGCCTTTACCTCCACCAAAAAATGATTCTCATGGATTGGGTTTTTCCTAGGGGCCACTGATAAACCATCAATCCCTATAATATGGAAAGATGATAAGCCTCGCTGGATTCCACAGTGGCCCCTAACAAAAGAAAAGCTAGAGGCAGCTCATAAGTTAGTACAAGAGCAGGTACAAGCAGTTCATTTACAACATTCTACCTCTCCTTGGAATACTCCAATATTCTTAACAAAGAAAAAATCAGGAAAATGGAGGTTATTACAGGATTTAAGAGCCATAAATGAACAAATGTACCCTATGGGACCCGTCCAATGTGGACTCCCTCTTGTTACTGCACTACCAAAAAATTGGCCTACTATTATTCTGGATTTAAAAGATTGCTTTTTCTCTATACCCTTACACAAAAATGATTGTTGGAGATTTGCCTTTACTTTGCCCTCTCTTAATCACACTCAGCCTGACCAGAGATTCGAATGGACTGTGTTGCCTCAAGGTATGGCTAACAGTCCTACTATATGTCAAATATACGTAGATAAAGCGTTAACAACTACTAGACAAAAGTTTAAGAGATTGTTGATTTATCACTATATGGACGACATACTTATTTGCCATCCAGAAAAAGAAGTTTTGTTAGAAGCATTACAATTTATAACTCAAGCATTAGAAAAGAGAGGACTAACGATAGCTCCTGAAAAATTACAATTAGAGGAGATCCAAGAATATCTGGGTACAAGGCTCACTGCTACTACAGTCAGACCAATAAGGTTGACCATCAGGACAGATCAATTGAATACCTTGAACGATTTTCAGAAACCCTTAGGTGACATTAACTGGATCAGATCCTATTTAAAATTATCCACAGGGGAATTAAAACCTTTATTTGATATATTAAAAGGTAATCCTGACTTGAATTCCCCTAGGAAACTTACTCCTGAAGCACGGATATCCTTACAGCTAGTAGAGAATAGACTTCAGCAGTGTTACGTTGATCGTTGTGATCCTACTCAACCATTAAGTTTAATCATAATCTCAGAGAAGCATACCCCTTTTGGCATAGTTTGGCAAGGAGGACCTCTGCAAAGTATAAATCTCCCTAGCTCTCCGGCTAAAACATTGCAATCATATCCCCAAGCTATTGCTCAGGTAATATTCAAGGGAATAGAATCTTGCATTACTGTTTTTGGAATCCATCCGTCTATTATTATAACTCCTTATTCCACTCAGCAAATTAAATGGCTAATTAATAATGATGATGATTGGTCAGTATTATATTGTTCCACTTCAGCTCAGTTCGATAACCATTATCCCCAACATCCCTGGATTCAATTCTGTAAAAATACTCCCATAGTTTTTCCAAAAGTGACTAGTGTCCAGCCTCTTAAAGATTGTGTAACCATTTTTACTGATGGCTCCAAAAATGGAGTAGGTGCAGTACTTATCGGTAAACAACTTCACACCATAATAGTTCCACCCAACTCCGCACAGGTTACTGAACTTGCAGCTGTAATATTAGCCTTTGAATTAGCAGATAATCAGCCATTCAATCTTCTATCTGATAGCTTATATATCGTTAACGCTTTACAGGTTCTTGAAACGGTACCCCATATTTCTTCCATGTCCACGGTAGCTTCTTATTTTACAACACTACAAAACCTTATCCTACAGTGTAAACATCTATTCTATGTAGGACATATTAGAGCTCATTCTAATTTACCAGGACCTTTGGCCAATGCTAATGACTTGGTAGATATGGCCACCAAATCAATTTTTGTTTTTTCCATAGAGGAACAGGCAAAACTCTTTCATGAAAAATTTCATGTAAATTCCACTACTTTGAGCAGAAAATTTCCTATATCTAAATGTATGGCTCGACAAATAGTAAAAAATTGTCAACATTGTGCTCCTTTAATCCCAGTGCAATCCTTTGGAGTTAACCCTAGGGGACTGCTGCCTGGCCATATTTGGTAGATGGATGTAACCCATATTTCTGAATTTGGTACTGTTAAGTATGTACATATGTCAGTAGACACTGCTTCAGGGGTCATTATGGCTTCCGCTCATTCTGGAGAAAAGGTGAAAGATGTCATTCAACACTGCCTACAAGCATTTGCTGGCTGGGGCATACCTAAAGTTATTAAAACAGATAATGGTCCTGCTTATACTTCCAAAAGCTTCCGGTTGTTTTTACAAACATTTAACATCCAATCAGTCACTGGCATCCCCTATAATCCTCAGGGACAGGGCATTGTGGAAAGAGCACATCTTACTTTAAAAAATTGTCTAAATAAACAAAAAGGGGGAATAGGAGCCTCCTACAAGTCTCCTAAAGATAAACTTAATTTAGTTCTTTTCATTCTAAATTTCTTAACTCTGGATAGGGACGGCCATTCTGCAGCTGATCGACATTATAATCCCCATAATACTCCTCAAGTATGGGCAAAATGGAAAGATATCCTGACAGGTTGTTGGAAAGGACCGGATCCAGTCCTTCGTTGGGTCCGAGGGTCTGCTTGTATTTTCCCACAGGATCAACAGACTCCAGTCTGGATTCCAGAAAGGCTAATCAGAGTTTTACAGCATGCAAATGATGCTGCTCCTCCTCACAATGGCGAGTCTGAGCCTTCCTCCAATAACAAAAACTCAGACGGAAAGGCAAACCCGGAACCTATGGGCCATTGTTAGCCTGGCCATATTTTTCATTTCTGACTAACATATTTTTTATCCTTCCTTTTTTTGCTTTTCACCAATTTCTCTACAAGTCTGTCAATTCTACTGATGATTTTTCAGGTCGTGCTGTTTTTGGTGACAAGGATATTTCTAGCCTTTCTTTGCTTTAACAGGAGGAATTTCTGCACTTTGCCGTTGGAATCATACTACAAATCAGACCCAGAGTAGAGCAACTCGTTCTGCTGACCCTAACTGTGATATTGCTTTTCCTCCCACGTCAACTTGTGTATTTTCTCTTTTTATGTTTCTACCAACTAACATTTCTAATAACACCTCTTAACTGTTCATTAACTGTGTGCTATCTTTCATAATGCTGGAATGGTTCTTTTGTCACCTGTGCAATTTGCACATTTCTATCTTCCTACCAGTCCTAGTTTCTGTTGCAGATATAGAATTGCCAGTGCTATTATCAAGAAACAGAAGAGGCTTTGACATTGCAACAGCCGTGATCACTGCCACCACAGTCCTTGCAGTAGCAGCATTGACACAACCATAACGACGATCATTTGGCTGAGAATGCAGCTGCAGCCTTACAGACCATAGAGACTCTATCAGAGAATGGACTCTATAAGAACAAGTGGATACCTTGCAAGAACTTTTGGGACTGGGATGTGTTTATTCCCTGAGAGCTGCTTTGTGTTACCCGTATTGTAACTCCATTGGGACGTATATTGTTTCTGTATTTAATATGGCTATAAGGTTCCTCTTCTGTTTATAGATTTGTCAAACAGTGGGCAAGCTTAGGAGCTATGGTGGTACCCCTCTGCCTTGGCCTTCTTCTCTTCATTCGTTTTGGCATGCATCTGCAAGCTAGCCAATAGAGATCAAATTATTTTTCATCAGGCCATGACCGCCCTAAAGGCCGACAGCCCCCCATTAGTATGGCTCTTGATGCTGGATCGGTAGTCAAAGACGGGTAATGAAGGAGGTGGCTGTGTACCGACCTAAGACAGGAGCTGCAGCATGCTCTGCAGGCTCTGATGACGGGTAAGGACATATGCTGACCACTCAGCCTAAGACAGACACGGTCCCGAGCCTTAGTTTAATATTAAAGAAGGGGGATCTGTCGGGGTTTCTAGAGCTCCCAGCCTTAGACATGGTCAAGATGGCGCCTGACACTGAGCCAAAAGCGGCCAGCTATACAGTAAACAACCAGCGAATTCCAATGATTGGCTAGTTAACGATGTGACTAGAGCATGCCCCCTCGTGTACCCATCCTGCGCCTGCAGCTGTCCGCGTTTATCTCGTGTACTCTCCCCTGATTGATTGAAGTGTATATAAGCCTGGTGGGTGGGAGAGCGAGGGGGGAATGGAACGAACGGAGCGGAAGAAGCGGCGGCGACGGCGGCGACGGCGGCCGCGGCAGCAGCAGCTGGAGCGGAGCTGGAAGGAGGGAGTACGCGGGAGTGGAAGAAACTGGGAAAAGGGAAGCTGGAAGTACGCAGAAGCTAGGGGTAAGAGAAGCGTAGGAAAGGAACTGTGCACAATAAACTTCCAAAGCTTCAGACATTTGTCGTGTCTCTCTCTCTGCGGCCAGAGGGGACCCGATACCACTCTATTCTCTATTTCTCTTTTCCCCTCCTCCTTTTCTATTGTGAAAAACCAAATTCTATCCCACTCTTCCTTTGCATTATTTCTTCTATTTTTGTCTCCCTCTTCCTCATTAACAAGAATATTACCATTTTATCTGCCCTATTTACCCTTTAAAATTGCAAACATTTTCTACCTTTCTATCTCCTTTTTCCTCATACCAAATTTGATCCTTTACATCTCTTAATGCTACTTGATATATATAATGTCTTCCCCTACCACCAATGCCAGAGCAGTAATTAATGTGGCATAAGTTATAGACAACACCTATTGTTTGACTTTGTGCCAGACATAATTTATGATTACTTACTTTTTTACTAATGGAAATTGCTGATTCTTCTCTTTCTGCATATTGTACCTAGTAATACTGTAGATGTCAAAATAGGAACTAAGTACCTAATCTACTGCTGTATATTCTTGGCATAGATTTTTACTATCATTGGCCTCTGCCCCCAAACTGTGAGGTGCTTATAACAGAGGGGCACTATAGACTTCTAGGTAGAAACCCTACTGCTTCAGATTCATCCAGATAGATGGGTAGACACACAATCAATATAAAAAATGAAGGACAAAACCATACCAAATAGCATAGAACACCACAAAAACAGATTCCATTGACACAAAAATGGAGGAAAGACCAGAGATGAAATTCAGAAAGTTCATTGTTCAACTGATTTATGAGGTAAAAGATGACAAAATAAACAAATTAAGAGAGAAAATACAAGAATTGAAACGTAACTTCAATAAGGAGATATAGATCCTGAAGAAGAATCATTTGGAAATTTTTGACATGAAGGTATTAATAAACCAAATTAAAAAATCAAATGGAAAGCATCACCAACAAACTAGACTACATAAAAGATAGATTATCAGGACTCTAAAAAAAGTATGTAATCTTAAAAAAAGATGATTACATATAAGAGATGTTAAGGGACTATGAACAGAAATTTTAAGATAAAGGCTCTCAAATACATACAGACAAAATACTGCACAATCTTAACAATAAAATAACATCAGAAAATTTCTAAAATCTTAATAACAAAATGCAAAATTAAATACAGAAAGCATACAGAATTCCATATATATAAAATTGCTAGAGGCCATTTCAAGGCACATCATTTTGAAAATGTCTAACATACAGAAAATAAAATCTTGCAAGCAGCAAGAGAAAAAGACTGGTCACATTTTGAGGAAAATCAATGCAAATATCATCTTATTTTTTAACCCAGACCCTAAAAGGTAGGACGATTTAAAATACTATGTACCAAACTCTAAAGAAAATGGATGCCAACCAAAAATACTATAAAAAGAAAATTAAAGTTTTGATTTGAAGAAAACATAAAAAATTTCCATGATAAAGTTTAAAAGAATTCACAACTTAAATCTGACACTACAAAAGATACTCAATAAAATATTTCAAAAATACACAAAGAAAAATGCAAAATCCAAAAACAGAAGCAACACTAGAAGGATACTCAAAGGAGACTCAGTTCAAGTTAAAAACTAGAACTAAACCAAAATGACAGGAAATAAAAAAGCATCTTTCAATAATAATGCTGAACACAAATTGTTCAAATTCATCAATGAAAGCCATTGCAGATTGAATTGGAGAACAAGACCCAATTTTATACTGTCTTCGAAAGACTTATACATAAAGAAAGACATCCAGAGAATGAAGATGACAGTTTGGGGAAAATATAGTATTCATGTTGTCTTCCTAAACAAGCAGGGGTTTCTTTTCCCATATTACATAAATTTGAATTTAAAGCAAACTTAATCAGAAGAGACAAAGAAGGCATTTTTATTCTGCCTAAGGGAACCATACAAGAAGAAAGAGCAGTCATTAATATTTATGTCATAAACGGAGCAGTTACATATATCAAACAAACTTTTCTCAACATAAAGAATCAAATAGGCCAAAACACAATAATACTGGGGAACCTTAACCCACCTCTCTCAACATTAGATATATAATCCAAACTAAAAATAAATAAAGATGCTACACAACTAAAAAAAATCTAGGCTTAACAGATATATATATATATATATATATATATATATATATATATATATATATATATATAATATTTAATCCATCAATCACTGAATATAAATTCTCCATAGAACATGAAACATTTTGCAAAATATAATTAGAATTCAATGATAAGACAAAAAGTAGAAAATACTCAAACACCTGGAAACCAAATCATTGTGAATCATTTTATTGAATGATGAATGTTTGCAGTACAAATCAGTGGTGAAATAAAAAAGTCCTTTGAAGTAAATGAGAATATGGTATGATATATCAAAACCTATGGGCCACTATGAAGGAGGAAAAAAGAGGAAAGTTTATATTATTGAACTCATTTATTAAATAAACAGGTAGACACCAAATAAATAAACTAACATTTTATCTCAAGAATAACAAATCAATAACAATATCATTAGATACCAGGAAATAAAACCAGAGTCCAACTCAATAAATTTGACATTACAAAAACAATTAAAAAATCAATTAAAAATTTGATTCTTTGAAACACTAAACTAATTTGATAAATTTTAGCTCAGCTAAATATAGGAAAAAGGGAAAAATGAAAAAAATTTAAATCCATCATGAAAATACCAACACAAGCCCTACTGAACTAGAAAGGAGTATCAGAAAGTACATTGTTCTTATATCCCTATGTGTTAGAATATTCCTAGATATGTATGACCTAACCAAACTGAATCAGAAGGATCTAGAAAATTTGAAGACATCAAATTCTAGTAATGAAATTGAAGAAGCCTTAAAAAAACTACCAAAAAGAAAAGTTTAGGACGTGATGGATTCTCAGCCAAGTACAACCAGTCTTTTAAAGAAGAACAAACATCAATTCTCCTCAAATTTTTTTATAATAGAGAAAAGCAAGAAATGCTTTCAAACTAATTCTATGAAACTAGTAGCCCCTGATACCAAAATCAAAGTCATATCAAAGAATGAAAACTTCATGCTGATATCCTTGATGAACACAGATGCAAAATATTCTCACTAAAATACTTGCATTTAAAACACATTAAAATGATAATTCACCATGGTCATACCCAAGGTTGACTTCATTCTAAATGGAAAAATTGAAATCATTCCCACTAAAAACAGGAAGAACAGGAAGAAGACAAGGATGTCCTCATTTACCAACTTTATTCAACATTCCTTGAAACCCTAGCTAAAGCAATTAAGCAAAAGATAGAATTTAAAGTGATATGTGTAGGAAAAAAGTGTGCAAACTATTTATTTTTGCTGGCAACATGATTCTATATGTAAAATTCCCCAAAACTCAAGTGGTAACTTTCTAGATCTCATGAAGAAATTCAACAAAGTAGTGGCACACAAAATAATTACACATAACTCAACTGAATTTCTATGCATCAAAAATGAATCAGCTCACTCCACCATAAAGAATGATAAAATTATGGCATTTGCAGGCAAATGGATGAAATTGGAGAATATCATGCTAAGTGAGATAAGCCAATCTCAAAAAACCAAAGGACAAATGATCTTGCTGATAAGCAGAGGATGACACATAATGAGGGGGTGGGAGGGGTTAGTGTTAGGGTTAGGGTTACATTTAGGGTTAGGGTGAGGAAGGGGGCAAGAATGGAGGAAGGAAGGACTGTATAGAGGGAAAAGAGAGGTGGGAGTGTTGGGGGAAGGGAAAAATAACAGAATGAATCAAACAACATTACCCTATGTAAATTTATGACTACACAAATGGTATGCCTTTGCTCCATGTACAAACAGAGAAACAACATGTATCCCATTTGTTTACAATTAAAAAATGAATCATCTACAATAGAAATTAGAAAAGCTATCCCATTCACAATAGCTTCCAAAAAATAAATAAATAAATAAAACTACTTAGGGATCAACCTAATAAAAGAGGTGAAGTATCTCTACAATAAAAATCAATGAAAAGAGTTATAGTTATAAAAAACTAAATAGGTATGAAAGCAAACGGAACAGAATTGAAGATGCATAGATTAATTCAACATACATATATTTACTTATATTGTACAAAGGTGTTAAGAGTGCATACTGGAGAAAAGATAGCATTTTCAACTTTGGTGCTAGGAAAACTGGAAATCCATATGTTATAGAATGAAAGTTAATCCCTATTTCTCACCTGCACAAAAGTTAACACTAATACCTATAAATTTTTCTAGAAACACAGATCCTTCTGTAAGAGCAGTTAGGCCCAGATCTCCAATACATTGGTACAGAAACTGATTTCCTGAAAAAGAATCTAAAATTTAAAAAATAATAATAAATTAGATGGGACCAAACTAAATACCTTCACAGCAAAAGAAACATGAAGACAGAACCTACAGAATGGGAGAAGAACTTTGCTACCCATATATGTTTTCAAATTCTAGGATGTACAAAGAAAACAGAAATCTTAAACACATGCACACCCCCCCACACACACACAATAAATAAAGGGACAAAGGAACTGAACAGAACTTTCTCGAAGAATAGAGAAATAATCAATAAATATTTGAAAAAATGCTGAACATCTTTAGATATTAGAGAAATACAAATTAAAAGTGCCCTGAGATTCCATCTCAGTCTGTTCAGTATGGTAACTATCAAGAATATAAGTAACGTGTTCATGAGAATGTGCAGAAAATAGAATTCTCACACATTGTTGGTGGGACTGCAGATTGTTGTAACCCCTCTGGAAAGCAGTATGGGTATTTTTCAAGGAATGGATCCACCATTTAAACCAGTGAACCCACTCCTGAATATATACCCAAAGCACATTAAATGCAGCATACTACTGTGAAACAGTCACATTAATATTTATAGAAGCACAATTTAAAATATCTAAGTTATGAAAGCAACATAGTTGCTCTTCAACAAATGAATGAGATAAAGAAATTGGGGCATATATACACAATGCATTGTTAATCAGCCATAAAGAAGAATGACTCTATGACTTTTACCAGTAAATGGTTCGATCTAAAGAATATTATGCTAAGTGAAATAAACCAATTCCTGAATCCAAATGTTGAATTTTTTCTTGATATGTGAAATCTAAACCACATAGAGTGGGGTAGGGTAAGAAAAGTTCATAAGATTAGACAATGTTGAATAAAAGAAGGGAGGATAATAAGAATAGGAAAGACAGTAGAATAAATCTAACATAATTTTTCTATGTATACATTTAAAAATACCTAAATGAGTTCCACCATCATGCACACCCACAAGACAATTGTTATTCTAATTACAATATGATATATCCCATGCTTGTATAAGTTCATAAAAATGGATTCTACTGTCATGTAGAACTAAAAAAACAAAAAACACATTAAAATGACAATTATTTGAAAAGTTAGAATTTTATCCTGTTATAAACATAATACAACATATACATATATCAAGATTTTATTGCATAAATATGTATAATTTTTATTTTACATATTAAAATAAATTTAATTTGAAAAACAAAGCATGAAATATTCAAATGGGGTTATTGCTAGTTAATATTTTAATAACATACATAAATACCATAAAATATTTGAACTCAAATTCACTAGTAAATATTTTCTTTATGTGGTCAACCTCATTACCTTTCAAAAGTTTCTCTAATCCCACTGTGGTCTTGGAATAGCTAGAGAAATTGTTACATTTTCAGAAAACCCAGCTCCATCCCAGAACAACTGGATTGGATTCTTCATTTCAGTAATCTCTGATTCATGGTTGTACAATTATATCTGAGAATTCTCTGCATTTTGATTCATTGTACACAAATGGTGTACAACTTCTCATTTCTATGGTTGTACACAATTTAGATTCACACAATTAGTGTAACAAAACATATACATAGGTTAATACTGTCTCAGTCTACTCTTTCGTTCCCCCACCCACTCTTGCCCCATTTTTCTCTATACCATCCAAAGTTCCTTCATTCTTCTCTTTCCCCTACCATTCCCCCTCATATATCCTCATTCACTTATCAGAGAAAACATTTGGTCTTTGGTTTTTTGGGTTTGGCCTATTTAACTTAGCATGATAATTTCCACCTTCATCCATTTACCAGGAAATGCCATAATTTTATTCTTCTTTATGTCCAAGTAATATTCCATTGTGTATATATACTACAGTTTCTTTATTCATTCATCAGTTGAAGGACATCTTGGTTTGTTTCACAATGTAGCTACTGTGATTTGAACTTCTATGAACACTGATGTGGCTGCATCAGTGTAGTTTGCTGATTTTTAAGTCCTTTGGGTATAAACTGAGGAGTGGGATAGCTGGGTCAAATGAAGAGTCCATTCCAAGTTACTTGAGAAATCTCCATATTGCTTGCCAGTGTGGCTGCACCAATTTTCAACTCCATGAGCCATGTATGAGTGTGCCTTTTCACCACATTCATGCCAACACTTATTATTGCTTGTGTTGTTAATATTAGCCATTCTAATTGGAGTTAGATGAACTCTTAAGGTCAATTTAATTTACATTTCTCTAATTACTACTGATGATGAGCACTTTTTCATATATTTGTTGATCACCTGTATATCTTCTCTGAAGTGTCTGCCCAGTTTCTTAGCCCATGTATTGTTGGGTGTCTTTGTATTTTTTTGTGAAGTGTTTTTTAAGTTCTTTATACACTTTGGAGATTAGTGCACTGTCTGAAGTATGTGTAGAAAAGATTTCCTCCCACTCTGTAGGCTTTGTTTTAACATTATTGATTGTTTTCTTTGCTGAGAAAAAAGCTTTTTAGTTTGAATCTATCCCATTTATTGATTCTTACTTTTATTTCTTGTGCTATGTGGGTCTTGTTGAAGAAATCTGATCCTAAGTCACCGTGATGGAGATTTGGGCCAATATTTTCTTCTATTTGGTGAAGGGTGTCAAGACAACTTCCTAGATCCTTGATCCATTTTGAGTTGTTTTGTACAGGGTGAGAGATAGAGTTTTGATATCATTTTACTGCATATGGATTTTCAGTTTCACCAGCACCATTTGTTTAATAGGTTATCTTTTC
Organism: Sciurus carolinensis; assembly: GCF_902686445.1. Classification (NCBI taxonomy): domain Eukaryota; kingdom Metazoa; phylum Chordata; class Mammalia; order Rodentia; family Sciuridae; genus Sciurus; species Sciurus carolinensis. The sequence continues at coordinate 1,245 of NW_025920476.1, read as the reverse complement.
TCCATTGTAAGTTTTTGGCACTTTTGCCTAGTATGAGCTAACTTACTTATATGGGTATGTCTCTGTTTTTTTATCTTGTATCATTGGTATTCCTGTCTATTTTGGTGCCAATACCATGCTGTTTTTGTTACTCTTCCTCTAAAGTACAGTTTAAAGTCTCTTATTGTGATACCTCCTGCATCACTGTTCCTGTAAATGATTGCTTTGGCTTTTCAGGTTCTTTTGTTCTTCCACATGAATTTCATGATTGCTTTCTCTATTTGTATGATAAATGTCATTGGGATTTTAATTGAAATTGCATTAAATATGTATAACACTTTTGGAAGTAAGATCATTTTGATAATATTAATTTTTCCTATCCAAGAACATGGGAGATCTTTCCATCTTTTAAGATCTTCTGCCATTTCTTTCTTTAATGTCCATAGTTTTCTTTGTAGAGATCTTTCACCTTTTTGATTAGGTTGATTCCCAAGTATTTTTTTTTTGAGGCAACTGTGAACAGAGTTGTTTTCCTCATTTCCCTTCCAGATATTACATTGCTTATGAATTAAAATGCTTTAGATTTATGTATGTCAATTTTCTATTCCATTATTTTGCTGAATTCATTTATTATGTCTAGAAGTTTTCTGGTGGATTTTTTTTTTTGATCCTGTAAATATAGAATCATGTCATTGACAAATAGAGATACTTTTAGTTCTTCTTTTCCTACTCATATCCCTTTAATTTTTTGGTCTAATTGCTCTGACTAGTACTTCAAGAATCATGTTGAATTGAAGTGGTGAAACAGGGCATCCCTGTCTTGCTACAGTTTTTAAAGCTAATATCTCCATTTTTATCCATTAAGAATGATGTTGGCTGTGGGCTTAGAATAAGTAGCCTTTACAATGTAGAGGTATATTCCTACTGTCTCTATGTTTCCTAGTGCTTTGAGTAAGAAGGGGTGTTATATTTTTTTGAACACTCACTCTGCATCTGTTGAAATAATTATATAATTCTTTACTTCTTTAGATTAAGTCTATGGAAGTGATGAATTACATTTATTGCTTTCTGGATGTTGAACCAACTTTGCATCCCTGGGATGAACCCCACTTGATCATGGTGCACTATCTTCTTTATATTTTTTGTATTTGATTTGTAAATATTTTATTAAGGATTTTTGCCTCTATATTCATCAAAGATATCACTCTAAAATTCTCTTTCCTTGACGTGTCTTTGTCTGCTTTTTGTATCAGAGTGATACTGCTT
>NW_025920475.1:0-87860 GCF_902686445.1 Sciurus carolinensis | reverse complement strand
CAGGATAATGCACTTTCATCAGTGACTGTCACCCAGGAGCAATTTTATTCCCAATATCCCCTACCTAGAGAACTGGTTCTCACAGTGGCCAGATGAGGGGCATTCTGCTGATATTTAGTGGATGGAGGCCAGAGATGCCACAAAGCATTCCACAAAACATAGGACAATCACTTACAAAAAGTAAAAAAAAATGCCAAGGGTGAGGATTCCCAACTATATTTATCAGAAGCCTTAATGAATAAAATATAAAAGATTACATACTTAACAAGACCTAATATTAAATTATAGTTCTCACTTGCCATCTTACTTTCTAAAGAAAATTGGTTAGGATTCTTCTCTGAACGTCTGTTTTCTTATCTAAAGAAAGGAAAGAAGTAAATGCAGAGAAATTCCTTGACTTTTCAATCAAATAGGCAAGTGAAACAACAAGAAGAGCATCTATCTTATGAAAGGGTTTTTAGTCTACAAACACTATATAATTATAAAGAAGTATCATTACAGTGTTGTATTAACTCTGGTTTAGGGACCTATGATCTCCTAGATTGGTCTGCATGAAGCGGTTAACTCCATTCTATTACCACTAAATACATGAGTTGTATAGTTTTGTTGTTTGAAAATATTTTAATTCCCACACTGCCTGTAGGTTTCTCCACTACAGGGAAGTAGGATTAAAATTTTTAGTTAATTTTTAATTGCATTCCTGTCTCTAGTCTGATAGAACTTTTACTGATGAACAGTAGTTCAGTTCTGAATTGATAATGTGTGAGAGCTTTCAGGGTTTCATGAAGGTGTATAAACTATATACTTTTTGAAAGACTGAGTTAATGTTACAGAGAATCTTGGATATTTTTAAATCATTTTTATTTTCATATTTTTTTACAATTTTTCTTTTCATTATTGGTGTCAATACCATAGAACCAAATTACCAAGGAGCTAAAGACAATGGAGCTAGTATGACACATACACTTGCCTTAGAAATAAACTGTTGCTAGCTATTATGCAAACTCATTATATTTTTGACACAAAATATAAAATGATAAAATGTGGTTAACTTTAAGATTTTTTTCATGGATAAACCCTTTCTTAAATTGAATAGTTTATAATCCCTTATAATTTTTATGACACAATTACTAGCTTCTATCAATGTATAGGACAAACAAATTCAGACATGACACTCCTTACATACATATCTCTGATTGCAAAAGTTATTTCTCAAACCTGTACTTCCTTTGTAATTATTCTTTCCTATTCTTTTCTAATTATTCTTTTCCTCTTCATTTTTACACATATTGTGCTGTACAATATATTATTTTAAAGTTCAAGTCATTACCTTGATGCATGAGATTCATTTTATTGGTTAGAAAGGCAGAGCTCTTATAGCAATTTTAATCAAATTTATAATTTAGGTAAGTATGTAACAATATTTTTCTATACATTATTGTCCCTCTACGAAGATGCTTCTATGTATTTTAACTAATAAAACAAATTAAAAAAAAAAGGCTAAGTGTTCACGTAGAAGGATAAATAAGCTTAGGACAAACCAAAGTTTATATCTTTTGTAACACTAAATTGTACACAGATGTTTGTAGCATATAAAAGGTATAGAGATTATAGACTATATAAAAACAAGAATTTAAAAGAAACTGGGAATTTTTTTTCATATGAAAATTCTACCTAATCTACATAAGTGAGTTTATGTATGTAACTTATTTAAATTTTCTCAATTCAGAATGAGAGCTTTATAAATTACAACTAATAAACCTCAGAAATCAATCAAGCATAAAATTTGTATTTGTATCTCTATGTGGATAGAATATACACATGTGTTTATATTCATATCATATATACATATATATAATTTTAAAGACATTGACTTGGAATTTCCTAATGTTTGCCAGAATATTGAACATCAAGACACAAATATTTCTGATAAAATTGTTTTCATAATTACTACTTTTGAGAAGTATTCTGATTGTTCTTTCATCTTTAAATATTTTCAATCATGAAATCCTCTGCTGGAAGGATGTCAAAAGAAAATATTAACTAAAGGAGAAATGACTACAAGTGTTTTCATATACTATGATTAGTATGTGTGGATAAATAGTAAAATAATGAAGTCAAATGTCAAAGGTTATTATATTTAATTTTATAATTTAATTGTGAAACAATGGTAAATTTAAAAATGAATACCTTATCTATCAGTTTCCTATGATTATCATAATAAATGGACAGAAACTGAATAGCTTAAATGATTAAAGATCCTTCCTTAAGAGATTCAAAGTTAAAAGTTTCAAATATACATGTCCACATCATTTGTTCTAGCATTCCAGACCTCTCTGCACAATTGACCATGACTCTTCTGCCCTATACACTCCTCTAGTCATTTATTCTTTATTCCAAGTTTGAACCTGAGTTAGACCATTTCCTGTCTGTAGAATCCCAGAACTTTGATAAACCACCCTCCTTACATCCTTTCTCTTTCCTTTTCAGTCTGAGCCAGAAGGGTTTCTGTTTGTATAACCTCAAAATCTTCACAGGATTTCTGTGTATGAGAGTTTCCACATCATTAGAAAAAGATTTGTGCACTTTCAGAAAGATCCCATCTCTATTCCTGGAATCCACCTATGTGTTTGCTTGGACTCATGAATCACATCTAACCTGTTCAACAAAAGTTTTTCCAGTCTCACCTTTAATCCTCTCTTCAGAACACATCCTTTATAAGGTAGATTTCCTCCTTTAGATCTTTGCAGTATACATTAGAGAACCGCAAACTCAAGAAATGTTGTTTTTTTTCCTTGCTTAACTCTTCTATCTTCAATTGTCTTTTTCTTCTGATCATAAACATCAAAGACACTGCTGATTGAACTCTTTGACACATTGCTAAAAAATTTCTCAGCTAAATTATCAAGTTAGTGTTTCCAAATCTTCCTTTTCATTCATCAGTAAAACACAATGAAATATAGTTTGTTGCTGCCCTACCAATGATCACTTTTCATCCAGTTTACAATAACATTTTCCTCATTTTCCTCGGAGATTTTACAGGAAGGAACTTTAATGATCATATTTCCATCCTCATCCATTCATGTTTTCTAAGTTGATGGAAGCTTTATCTATTATGGGCTTTACTTCTTTCTCAGCCCTCATCAGAATAGTCTAAATATACAGATTTTTTATGTATCCTCTCTTTAAGAAAATCTAGACATTTTTATCCTGGCATCCTTTATACATTAGTCTAAATCAAATTCTAAATTCACAGATACAATTGACCCTTCTTATCTGAGGGTTGCATATAAATGGATTCAATCAACAACAGATCAAAAATGAAATTAGTCTTAAGATGGTATGTTTTCTCTTTAAACAGTATGGCAAAACAACTGTTACATTTCTCTAGGAATTATAATAGTACAGAGAAAATTTAAAATAAATAAGAGAATGTACTAAGATTATATGCAAATACTGTTCTATCTTTTAGAAGAAAAATGAACATCCATGTACTTTTTTATTTATGGAAAACATTGGAAACACTCATAGATATCAAGAGCTATCTCTACTCCATGATAACTCATAGTAATGACATCTATATCAGTTTCCTAGGGCCACCATAATAATTGTCAAAATTTAGTGTTTAAAAAAATTAGCACCAGATGCCAGAATTCCAAAATAAATTGTTAGTAGAATTGATTCCTTTGGAGGCTGTATGTGTCTCTTCCAATTTCCAGTGGTTGAGGCAACCCATGTGTTCTTTGGCTTTTAGACTTGAAACTATAAATTCTGCCTCCATCTCTGCATGATCTTCATGCTGTTTCTCTCTATTCATCTAATCCATCTCCTCTAAGAATACTCTCAATCCAGAATGCAATCATATTGACATTTTTATTTTAATTAGATATGCAAAGAATATTTTTTCAAATAATGTCATTCTTATAGACTTGAGGACAAAATTTGAAAATGTATTTTCGGGGCTAGTATTCAGCATTATACATTATTATTAATTACTCTTTTAGTCAGCATTTTCTGTTGTTGTTGCAGTGACTAAAAGACTTCACAAGAACAACTTTAAGGAAGAAAAGTTTTTTGGGGTCCCATGATTTCAGAGGTGTCAGCCCATAGACAGCTAGTTCCATTTTTTGGGTCCCAAGATGAGGCTAAATATCATGACAAAAGAGTGTGGTGGAGGGAAGCAGCTCACATGATGATCAGAAGGCAGAGAAAACGACTATGCTCAGCTCACAAACATATACCCTAATGCACACCCTCAAAGATTCACCTCATTCTACCTGCCTTCAGTTACTACTCTGTTAATTTCTATCAGGGGACTAATTCACTGATTGCATTAAGGCTCTCATAACCCAATCATTTTACCCCTAACTTTTCTCACATTATCTCACACATGAGCATTTGGGAGACACCTCACATCTAAACCATAACAACTACCTTTGTGACAGTTTGAAATATGAAATAAATATTATACAATTTGACATGTATCACTAACTCAATAATGCTGTCTATAATTAGTGTTTCAGTGGCTTAGTGTAACCATATACCTACAATAACTGTCAAGAGAATGTTACAATAAAATATGAAACTACCATGGAATATAATTCATTCTTTAATAAAGTCCCAAAATGCATGAAGTAAATCATAAATGTTAAAAGAATAGAGAGAAAATATATGAATGATAGATGACTGATTTTTGGTGATGTTATCATAAAGAGAAGATTCAGTAGGTTTTAGAGAATGGTGAAGTATGTGTTATGATAGAGGAATTTAACATGTTAGGTGGCAGCTAAAGATGTGATTATAAACTTAAAATTATGACTGTTAGTAGATAAATATTATTCACAGAAAAACATTTTAAGTAGTGTCTGTAAAAATGCAAGACATTTAAAACTGGTCAGAGATCTTCTCTAGCAGTTTAGATGGATAACCAGTTTCAATTACTTTTACCACAAATAACCAGGATTACAGACAATAAAGAACTTTCAAAATGGAAATTTATTTATTTTATAAATGTATTTGGATGTCTAGAAATCAAATGAAGCATGATGCTGTTTTCCAAAAGAAATAAAAATTCATTGCTTTTATTGTATTCCATCTTATGTACTCTCCATTCCCAAAGTCAACCCACTTCTCATTGAAATCCAACACAACCATTTAATTTTCATTCCATTCATCAGGAAGGACCAGATTAAAGAGTAAAGATTAAGTGGCATGCGAACTATAACTTTTTATACATTTTTTCTATATATTTCTATGTTTATTGGTGCATTATAATTATACATAATGGTGAGATTCATTGTTACATATTCATACATGCACATGATATAGCAATATAATTTGACTGATATCATTCACCAGTATTTACCCTTTTCCTTCCTCCTTCCCTATCCCAGACCCTTTCCTATTGTCTACCTGATCTCCCTTTGATTTTCCTGAGATCCACCTCTCTACAACTTTCTTTTCATTTTTCCTATCTTCCACATATGAGAGAAAACATATGACCTTTGACTTACTGAATTTGTCTTATTTTATGTAACATAATGTTCTTGACTTTATTGCATTTTCCTGCAAATGATATATTTTCATTCTTCTGTAATGCTGAAAAAAAACTCCATTTTGTATATATACCATATTGTCTTTATCTATGTATTCATTGATGAACGCTTAAGCTGGTTCCATAGTTTGGCTATTCTGAATTATGCTGCTGTAAACATGGGTATTCATACCTCACTTTGACATGCTAACTTTAGTTCTTTAGGATAAATACCAAGGAGTGATATTGCTGGGTCATATGATTGTTTCACTTCTAGTCCTTTGAGGAATCTCCGTACTGATTTCCTTAGTGGTTATACAATCTTATTAACAGTGCAAAATTGTTTCTTTTCCTCCCATCTTCTCTAGCATTTATTATTGTTTGTATTCTTGAGATATCAATTGTAATTAATGAATGTTTGTTGAACTTGCACGCACCTCCACTTACTTCCAGGGTTCAGAATTTTTACACTGATACACTTCACAAGGGCCAGTAAAATGGCTTTGTGGCAGTCCCATATCTGAGAATCTAATGATATTACAGAAGTGAAGAAAATTTATCAAGTTTCTGCCAAATATTATCTGTTTACCAACATAATACCTGGGCAGATAATCTTGTTTATATTTTGCAATTTCTATCCAACTCCTAGGAGCAGGGAGAGGTAATCCTAACATCCCAATTGATGACTTGATTGCATACAATGTCCAGAAACTTATGTGATATGCAGTCTTTTCTACACAATGGAAATGCAATTCCCTATTAGAAAGTGAACTCTGTAACAATGGACTAAAGCAATTTTTAAAAGCATGCATTGAAAGCAAGCAAGCAACAATAGCAAATCAAATTTATTAAATAGACAAGGAGACATCAGTGAGTGGATGACTAAGGAACCAAAGTAGCAGTGTCTGATTGTCAGAAAACATGAAAACTATGCTCCATTATTGCTTCTTGATTTTGCTAATGAACTTTGGGGAAGGAGTTCTCTGATGAGGAAGGACTAAGTCCAGCAGTCTGTACACAAAACTCATTAAAGAAGAGCCAGTGTTCTTTGGTCAATCCAGTGTGGGCCTGTGATGGGGGAAGCACTCAAAACTCACTATATATTTATATAACTTTTGTTTTGTTTAACAGTAGTGATAAAACACAACAGTGAGTTTTATTAACTCTATAATGTATGGCAGAAACATTTACTTTACACCTATAAACTAAAATTCAAGTTCTGTGTTCCTAACACATTCACTGTACAATTGTATTGAGGTAATAAATAAGCCATTTCAAAGCCTGTATTCAGAGAAAGGAAGACTAGGAAACACAGTGCAGCCATTAGCTTGGGAAAGAACTGAGGTTTCTTATGCTGGCAGTGCAGTTAATATCTGTTAGACCATCTGTTAGTGTCTGGAAGTGCTCTCTGGCAGGAGTTACATTTTTCATAGTCCTCTAGGATCTCTGGATCCTTCTTTTTGGAAGGTTTATTTTTGTCCATTATGTGCTCTATAAACATGTGAAGTTGGCAATAAAACAGATCTGAAAGAGTCCGAAAGGCTTAAAAATGACACTTACATTGATGTACATTTGTTGACCTGGGGATTGTTTTGCAGAGATGGATGCTAGACTGAGAATATTTTTCTTTTCTGTTCTTTTCTTTTTGTAATAGAATTCTAAAAACACAAAAGAAAAAAATAACCCTAGAAAAGTTGTCACATATTTGTCTTTTGCTTTATTGTTAGGGTGTATAAATACCAGTTAAGTCTCAATCTGTAGAAAGTATCAGATGTCACACTACTTGTTCAGGTAGACAAACATGAATACATGAATGCAGGTTTAGAGAAAGATATGGATAGATGCAGTTATGTTCCTAATCTCATTGGAAATACTGCTAAAAAGAGCAGTTGGTGTGAAGCAGTAATTAAATTGTATGTTTTACCTAGAGCAATTTCCATTTCTTGGCTTAGAACATGTAATTATAGGTTCTGGAGAAAGACCTGAAGTACTACCTTATCTCCTTTACTCAGTGCTTGGAACTGCCTCTCTGTTATGTATAGCAGCAGGTGTCTTTTTCAACCCTTTAACTAAACTGCTGTAAATGAATAAGCATATGATCTCCTTGGAGAAGGGCTTCCCCAACATAATTTCTCCCTTCTCTCTTGGCATGTGCTTATCTACATGCTAAGTTATTATCTTTCTTATGAAACTTTACTAATAGAGATAGAGCAATTAATGACAATTCAATTTTATTTTCTTAAGTCTGGAACCTATTATTCCAGGATTAAGGTGTCATCAGGTTTGATTTTATCTGAGGTCTTTCTCCTGAGCTTATAGATGCCCATCTTCTCTCTTTTTCTCCCATGGTTTTCTATCTGTGCATGCCTATGTCCTAACATGCTCTTCTTATAAGGACACTGGTTAAACTGGATTAGGGCTTATCATAATGATCACATTTTAACTTAGTTACCCCTTTAAACACATTATCCCTAAAAGTAGCCATACTCTGAAAAATTGATATTTAAGATTTCAACATATGATTTTTGAGAAACACAGTTCAACTCAAGGATATGTTTTATGACTTCTTAATTTACAACTTTAATAGTAATTGTACTACCTTATGAGGGAGAACAGAAGAAAGTTTTACCATGTTTTGTCACTGCATTATAAGGTCACAACCTTCCAGTCTGTAATGTGAGTTCTTGCCATCTGCTGCTGGACAATTTCTATTAAGCGAGTGACACATATTCTGTTACCTATAGCAACACATTTGATATTTAAAAAAATAAAGTCTGTATCAATTGAGATTACTTTTAAATGTAAGTGGCAATGATCTCCAATGATAAGTGTTGTATGTAAAATATAGTTTTCACTTAAAGGTCGTTAAATAGGTAGGGCAAAAGTTTTTAAACTAGTTTGATTCCACATGTCCCAAGTGACATATGTCCCTTTCTTATTGTTGATTCTTCACCAAAGCTTCCCTTTCTAAGCTCAATGTTATGTCTCCACTTTATCCATCTTCTTTCTTAGATAACTTTGGAGTTGTCATATATTTCTTCTTTTATGTCACACACCTTATTTTAGTAACAGAGTCACAAACAGCAATAAGGGAAACAGAGATAGATCTCCTTTCTTCTAGGTGTCAAAATTTCCAACAGAATAAGAAGAGATGAATATTGAGTATTGGTAGGTAAACAGTGGGCTCAGATATACCAAAGTTATAAACATAAGAATAAGAGAGAAAAACAATAAATATCCTAATGTTAGATTGACCTGGAGTTTAAGACAATAAAGAGACAAGCTTTTAAATCATTTAAAAAGAAGTGCCCTGAGTTCAAACTCCAGCACTGCAAAAAAAAAAAAAAAAAAAAAAGTGAAGAAGATAACTTCATATGTAGGGAAAACAAGAAAAGTGACTAGAGAAATTTTATTAACCATTATTGTCCTCTTTTGACTACCATTATCTTCCAATTATTATTGTCCTCTACTGGTGACCTCTCCAGTACATTTCTTCTGCCTTTACTTTCCATTAGGACAGTTAAAAGACTGAACAAAAAAATGATTTATTGTGACAATATCAACATGGTTCTTTTGGTTCCAATTTCAAATGGCACAGGTCTTTGATTAAGAAAAGTTTTAAAATGCTTTTTAAAAAATTTTAAAAATTACCTGAAAGAATTAATATACAATATATGAAACAATCATCAAAACAAAGCAAGGGGTCTATTATCTTTAATCTAAATACTGTGATGTTGAATCAAAAAAAAAGTCAATGGCAGAGAGGAGGAAGACTAAGACAGGAGGTCAGGAGTGATGACAGAGATGGGAACAAAGCTGGGACTACTTGACAGACAAGGCACAAATACTCACTGGCTACTACTCCTCACTCCTCTTGTTCTCTTGTGGTACTTGAAATGCTGAATTCTCCAGGGAATGGCTTACCCTTCTCTCCTTTATTCACTACCTGTAAAACATGATACCTCTGTCTCATATCTCCAAATACCATCTAAGTGTCAATGTTTCCACATTTACATCATCTGCACTGGCATTTCCACTGGTCTTTGCCCCCAAACATTAAAAGCCCCTACATGATAGTCTCATTTAAATATATTAGAGGATTCTTATACTTAATATATCTGAATGAAATAAAAATGATTCTCAACTCCAACTACCAAAATCTTTGTCAGTTTTCTTAGTCCAAGTCCTCAGAGAATAGTCCTGATGTGTAAGTAATCATGAAAGGAATTTATTAGGGCATATTTGTTTCCTCTTCCTGCCACAATAAAAAAAAATGCAAATTATTCTTTAACAACCATGGAAAAAAATAAGTGCAGAGTCAATATGTGGGCAGGGCCACACTGCCTCCATATTCTGTAGAGGAAATTTTATCCCTTGAATCTTTCCATTTCGTTTGGACATGGAAATTCCTTGTCTTTCTTAGACACCGTACTAATCTCTTCCTCTGTGTTACATCAATTCCTTCCCTTATCTTTATGTTCTCATTTTCTACCATATCAAAGTTTCCTCTGCCTTACCATATAATATCACTTTCCACTGAATATAGGTCTAACCCAGATAATTTAGAACAGTTTCTTAATTAAAAGATCTTCAATTTCTTTACATGTGCAAAGATCCTTTTCTAAAAGTAGTTAATATTTACCAATGCCAAGGTTTCAGATGAGAAAATATCTTTGACAATTCAACTTACTTTAGTCATCCTCTGGCTTGTCAAAATTTATGTGCATCTTTTTTGCAAAATATATTCAATCCATCCCAACATCCCCAAAAATGTCAACTATGTCTCACCCCTAGATCATCATCTCTATATCATCATCTCTGTATCACAAGCTTCCAAAATCACAATCTCATCATTAACTCATTTAAATGGGTGAGACTTTGGATATGATCCACACTGAGGTAAATTTCCTCTCCATATGTGGACCTGTGAATTAAGAAAGTAAGTTGTTTGCCCTCAAAATATGATGGTAGGACTGTCAGAGCATATATATTCTATTTCTTTAGGAGGAAAGTGTATGTAATGGAAGTTTCACCATACCCAAGCAAGTTCGAATATGGCAAAAAAAAAAAAAAAAAAAAAAAAAAACACTTCTGTTAAGTTTCAAGGCCTGGAGGTGATCTATGACTTGCAGTTTCCCTCTCTATATTCAAACCATTTGGTAACATTGATTTTTCTCCATATATTTTTTTCTGTGTGTCCCAGTTTTTCTCTTCCTATCTCTATTAATGACAAGTCATTTGATATTGCATTCAGATAATTCTAGACCATCTCTTTATCTCAGGACCCTTAACTTTGTTAAAGATGCAAAGACAATGCTTTCCTTAACAGTGCAATGTGCATAAGTTTCAGAATTTGCACATGGAGATATCACATTGAGGGCAACCAGATTATCCACTCCATGTAGAAGACACCTGTGTGAGAGGAAAGGGAGGCTGCCTAGAGGTAGTCTGACCATAATGAAAACCTCTCCCTGGTGGAGGTAAGGGATTGAAAGGCCTATGTGGAGTGTTTTAAACTGTAAGGAAGATTTCCCAAGGCAATCTGTCTGCCACACTTATTGTATCTTTGTGGAATTTCTCTATTAGTTCATATCCAGCATCTCATCTCATCCAGCCTGCAGCAACAGCTGTCTAACTGTTCTTCCTACTTTCCTAAAATCCAGGACTCACACTGTGCTCCCTGTTATGCTTTGAGCATATGCCAAATTTCTTTCTTTATTTAACACAGCCTTAAATGAGATACACCATGGGTATGTTTTAGCCCTCACTGTTGAAGTTGTAAAAGAACAAATGAATTATGTTTATTTATTTAATAACTCTTAAATAGTTCTTTCTATGTGGTGAATGTGGCTTAGAATGTCTAAATATTAATAACCCTCAAAAATTATATTTATTTCACAGATAAATAAATCAAGATAGGGTGGGTTTAGTGTCTTGTGCAAAGTCTCAAACTCAGTACTGATATACGAATAGTTGAGAGGCAAGTTCAGAGATCAAGTATTTGTGGTCCCCTAACATTCACATTACAGTAAAAATAACCAGTGAGACTTTGGACTTCTTAACAGTCCAGAAGTGTTCTTTGTTCAGGATGGTTACTTAGAAAATAAGTCAGAGACTAAGTCATTTTTGTCTAATTTCTCCTCAAATCCCTCTTCAGTGAGCCTCACTTAATCTCATGGATCCCATTGAGTAAAGGTGAATAGGAGGCCTGAAATAAGACCTGATCAGCATCTCTCCATGTGGGAACATGTAGGGTGAAGAGCACCTTTTCCCACTTGACACTCTTTGAGCTTACACTCATCCTTTACCTCTTTTGCAACTTTTCATCACTTCCCTGAATTGAGTTCCCAGGTTCTCAGTTTAGATTCCTGAATGTTTAGTGGCATTACAGAGTGTAAAGATGAGAACTTTGCTGCACATAAGATTCAGAACAACTTAAAAAGTGAACTATTGACCCCAAATTATGAAGCGTTTTGTTTTAAGACCAGTCTGTGCTCAAATGGCTATTATTCAATACTTGTTAAATGAATGACTAGGAAACAATAACAAATTACCAAGAGTTATTAATTTTCAATTTTACAGTGTCTTTTGGTTTGAAACTGTTATGTCTCCCTACTTGGAATACTTTTTCCTGACCTCCCCTACTTATCACTCAGGTCTCATCTTGAATGTCACCTCATCTGGAAAAACTTAATGACATTACCATCCTGACAGCTCTACCACAGAAACAGAGACAGTGCTGTATTTCTAACTCTATGATAGAGGGACAGTCTCTGTTCCTAGCTCTATTATATAGCTGCAAAACTCCATAACTAGCTCTACATAAATGTTAGCATCTTTTCAACCAAATAAGGTCTCATGCAATTCTGTCTCTTCAGTAGATATTTTTAAAATCACATTAACATTTGAGTTATGATGTTAAGGTCAAGATACTACAGTTGCTATTTTTAATTTCCTACAGGTTTAGAAAATACTTATATTTAAAATTGTGCATTAAAAACTTCTAGACTGAAATGATTTATTTATTTTCAGTTTTATGTGATGTTTTTCATTTGTCCTTTTTTTCTTGGTCACAGTTCTGTCTTTTCCATTGTTAATACAGAAACTGCCAAACCAGTTGCTTCCCTAAACCTTGAAGATGTCATAAAAGTTTTTCAAATTTAAAATATATGCAAAATGAAAATTAATATTATATAAGCTAATATGAAACATAGTATATGGCCAAAATTTTTGCAGATAGATTCCAATTTCATTTGTTTCATTTTATGGAGGAAGCTGAGGGATTTATATGTACTTTCACTATTAAGATTAGTTGCAGCAAATTTCATTAGTTTTGTACTTACTTATTTAAATAAAATGTTAATTATAACAATTTTTAATTCTTTAATACTGTTATTGGAACTCAAAATTTTAAAGGTCTAGGGGCTTGAAAGCATAATCCTGAAATTAGTGCCATGATACCTTCTTCCTTGAAGGGAATTTTCCTTAACACTTCAGTGGCTTCTAGGCCAACATATTTATAGGTATACCCAAATAAGTCCTAGATGATGTATGTACCCAAGGACACTAGCCTATCTATGAATTTATGATATTATATTTATCAATATATATCTATATATATATATTCTGAAATTATTAATACAATCTCATAAAGCATTATTTTATGTAGTTTTAAAAAGTAGAATTTTATAAAGGAATAGAATTTAATTCTTTGCTTTTTCATCTAAATTTTATTTTCATACAAAAGTGTTCATTTGCACTTTTAGTTGTTTTATGCAAAACTCACTTCTACTTCAATAAAAAATGCTACTACTTATTATTTCACATATGTAAAATAATAAAGCTTACCCAATCCTCAAAATCAAAGTTGGATCCTCATTATGATCTAGAAGTTTGACTACTAATGAATTTCAACTTTCTAAGAATAATATGTGTATATATGTTATACATATACATAAAACTTACAATATGTAACTTATTTTACGTCAACTTGTCCTTATCCCATAAGGACTAAGAAGTAAAATGAAATGAAGAAAAGATGATATTGTTAATCTACAATAAATCAGCTTTTAGTGTACAAATATTTAGTTCACCCCCAAAACTCATCACTTTTCATTTTATATATTCAGGTAAATGAGTCTGGAAGACAGTTATCCACTTAGGAAGACATCATTCTTGAATGCCCAAATGTATCATAAAGGAAATGGATATTAGTTGGAGCTTACAATAATCTCATAGGATCTTTATAGGTATTGGCTTAGTCATAAATTGACAAAGAACCTTGTTTGCCCTTAACTGTCAAGAACCATAGGAGAATATGTTTAAAATGATTTGAAAAACTTGAATGAATGACCATTTGTTTAAATTCCAACTGTAGTTCATTGTAGTATTTCCTTTTTTGTGGAAACATTACAGAAAATAAGTGTGAGCTTTTTAGCTATAAATTTTCATAGTAATTCAATACTTTCCATAATTTCAAATATTTATTAAATTGCATTTGAGGATTATCAGAAGAGTTATATTTAAGATATTTAACTTAACCTTTAGATACCTTAACAAAAATATTTCACATTTAGATGCTAGTACTCTATGTGAAATTAAACTACTGTTATTTTAAGAATTTTTAAAATTAACTCTATAAATAATAGAATTGCAAAATTGTATTTTGTTGAGATGCATTGAATTAGCATCTATGCAAAAGCTAATGTACAAAAAGTGAATTTAAAATTAAAATGTCCTTTCACATTGTCTTAGAATTTGTAATCTTGATCAATGTCCTTATCAGATCTCAATATGAAATACTTTTTCTTAGTTGTAATATCAGGGAATTATTTTTATGGCTTTTAATTATTTTTCCATGTGATTTTAATTAAATTCCATGTGATCTGTAACAATTTAATTCCCCTTAAAATAACATGTTTTATTTCTTAATCAAATATCTTATTAGGGATTAATACAAATTAGTTTTCTGCCCTTGTTATCTGTGTTAGTTTTACATATAAATGGTAATTTCCATTGTTTATACACAGAGTATAAATAAAATTTACATGGATGGAGATTACTAATTTTTTAAAATGAAATTGAGACTTTCTACATATTCTGGGACCCTTTATCCACAATAGTGTAAAAATTCTAAAATTCTGTTGCAGTAAATCACTTAAATAACATAGAACTGTTAGACTTCAACTATTAACTAATCAAACATGTTTATTAGAATTACTCTTGTAAGGAAAAATACCAGCTTCCAAAATTGTTATGTACTACTTCAACTGGAGGAAACCAAGCTGGGATAGTTATAAGATTGATTTTAGCATTTAGCATTTAGCATTGACTTTGGCATTTCCACACTAAAATAGAAAGGTTAGCGATTAGATGGCATTATCTGGGATTTATCACATAACATCCCTGGACTTGTGGGCAAGGATTCAGGTTAGTTTCTCAACTACATGTTGTGGAACAAGTTTTTAGTCTGGTAAGCTCTTTAATTGATTCGTGCCATAAATTAAAAGAACCACTGTTTCTTCAAGTAAAAAAAATTATTTTTAATTAGTCACAGAAATTGAAACAACATAGGGACAAAGAATTATGTTGCTGTCAGTTAGTCACTTCCCTTTTATCTTCCCTTTGCCTAAGCTGGGAGGTACAGCATTTTTGTAATGAAACATGACCAGTGATGGTTTTCACTCCTGTACAGTGTTCACAGCAATCATGTGATAAATTTTTGAAGGTAGTTTCTCAAACTCTGTGCCAGATTTTCTATTCTTTTATCTTTTCTGGAACATCAGTGACTGAATCCTCTAATAGGTTAGCAATTACACAGAAATATTGAATTCTCCTGAAATCCTTTTTAGCCACTTCAACATACACTTCACTTTTAAGGCAGAAGCCAAGTGAGCTTAAATAATATACAAAAACATATTTCAGCCACCAACCAAAAAAACCACAAGGGTAACTTGAAAATTCTGAAATAGGAATCTACTTAATTTCATAATTTTTTGTTTTCTAATATTTTATTAATATTTTATATAAAATAAGTCTACAGGAAGGAAAATAAAATGACCTTCTCCTAAGGCATCATATACTTGACCTCAAGTAACAGTATTTTTCTACAGTACCTCTATTTGAAATATTGCCTGACCAATTTCATGAATTTGATGATAAATTTGACAGTCTTACTGAGGTTTTCTGGTTCATATATTCTCTGAACTGTGGCACAACATAGTCTGCTTACTTTCATGACTGCTATAAAACATTTTAAAAGCATTTTGGGATCAGAAGTAGATGTTGCAAAAATTCCCTTTGGTTGTTCAATTTTGTGAACTCAAAAAGAGGCTGGTTTTATTCTTTTAAAAATTAAAGTATCTAAAGACATCCAAACTTCTCTCTCTACCCTCCCTCCTCCTTGCTCTCTTTCTCTTTTCTGAGACAGAAGGTAAAAAAAAATGATTATCAGTTTACAGAGACAACTAAATCTTGCTCAATTAGTAAATAGCAACCAATAGATCTGTGCCACAAAGTCAATGGAGTCATTAGGGCTACCCAGTTATATGGTTTTAGTCAAACCCACTATCACAAACTCAGATAGGTGTAAAACACAGATGGAATGAGTTTTAGTAAAAGAAACTCAAGGAATTTCAGAGAAAGAAGACATAAAAGCAAAGGGAAAATACTGTTACAGAAAATATATTTAAAATAAGTAATTATAATAAAATGATTTTTTAGGTAAGTAACTTTTTAAAACCACTTTGGTCAAAATGACTTAGTAATATGTCAGAAGTTCAAATAATTAACAATTTGGTGATAAAAGAGACTGTGATATCTAGGTCCAGGATAACTTAAGACAGTTTACAAAAAAATGCCTAAATTCTAAATTCCAAAAAAATTCAAGTCAGCTTTCAGTTGATTTAATCATATTACTTTATGTTGGAATCATTCTATTTTTCAATAGGTTAATGATTCATACTTAATGTAATATATATATATATAATATATATGGTGAAATTAACAAGAAGGAATCATTTCACAAATTTCAAAAAATTTCAATATACCCTCAAATTTTTCATTTTTTATCATTTTTAGTACTTATAAACTTTTGAATTATGTCTGTGTTTACAAGATCATGTAATTTATATTGCTTTGACTACTTTTAAGGTATCAAAATAAAATTACCTGAATGAACTTTAATAGACAGGGGGAAACTTTTCAAAACTATTGAAAGGAATCATGCTCAATTTTCCTAAAACAAGGTGGAGTAGAGCTTTTTTTTTTATGTTTTCTTTTTTTTTAATTGTAAACAAATGGGATACATGTTGTTTCTCTGTTTGTACATGACGTAAAGGCATACCATTTGTGTAATCATAAATTTACATAGGGTAAAGCTGTTTGATTCATTATGTTATTTTTTCCCTTCCCCCCCACCCCCACCACTCTTTTCCCTCTATAAAGTCCTTCCGTCCTCCATTCTTGCCCCCCTCCCTAACCCTAACTCTAACCCTAACACTAACCCCTCCCACCCCCATTATGTGTCATCATCCACTTATTAGCGATATCATTTGTCCTTTGTTTTTTTGAGATTGGCTTATCTCACTTAGCATGATATTCTCCAATTTCATCCATTTGCCTGCAAAAGCCATAATTTTATCATTCTTTATGGCTGAGTAATATTCCATTGTATATATACCACATTTTCTTTATCCATTCATCAATTGAAGGACATCTAGGTTGGTTCCACAATCTGGCTATTGTGAACTGAGCAGCTATGAACATTGATGTGGCTGTATCTCTGTAGTATGCTGATTGTAAGTCCTTTGGGTATAGACCAAGGAGTAGGATAGCTGGGTCAAATGGTCGTTCCATTCCAAGTTTTCTAAGGAGTCTCCACACTGCTTTCCAGAGGGGCTGCACTAATTTGCAGCCCCACCAGCAATGTATGAGTGTACCTTTCTCCCACATCCTCGCCAACACCTGTTGTTGTTTGTATTCTTGATAACCGCCATTCTAATTGGGTTGAGATGGAATCTTAGGGTGGTTTTGATTTGCATTTCTCTTATTACTAGAGATGTTGCACATTTTTCCATATGTTTGTTGATTGCTTGTAGATCTTCTTCTGTGAAGTGTCTATTCATTTCCTTAGCCCATTTGTCGATTGGATTATTTGCATTCTTGGTGTAGAGTTTTTTGAGTTCTTTATAGATTCTGGAGATTAGTGCTCTATCTGAAGTATGATTGGCAAAGATTTTCTCCCACTCTGTAGGCTCTTTCTTTGCATTGCTGAGAGTTTCCTTTGCTGAGAGAAAGCTTTTTAGTTTGAATGTATCCCAGTTACTGATTCTTGCTTTTATTTCTTGTGCTATGGGATTCCTGTTGAGGAAGTCTGGTCCTAAGCCGACATGTTGAAGTTCTGGACCTACATTTTCTTCTATAAGATGCACGGTCTCGGGTCTGATTCTGAGGTCCTTAATCCATTTTGAGTTTAGTTTCGTGCATGGTGAGAGATATGGGTTTAGTTTCATTCTGTTGCATATGGATTTCCAATTCTCCCAGCACCATTTGTTGAAGAGGCTATCTTTCCTCCATTGCATATTTTTGGCCCCTTTGTCAAGTATGAGAAAATTGTATTTATTTGGGTTTGTGTCCATGTCCTCTATTCTGTACCATTGATCCACCTTTCTATTTTGATACCAATACCATGCTGTTTTTGTTACTTTTGCTTTGTAATAGAGTTGAAGATCTGGTATTGTGATACCCCCTGCTTCCCTCTTTCTGCCAAGGATTGCTTTAGCTATTCTGGGTTTTTTTATTCTTCCAGATAAATTTCATAATTGCTTGCTCTATTTCTGTAAGGTACATCATTGGGATTTTAATTGGAATTGCATTGAATCTGTATAGTACTTTTGGTAGTATGGCCATTTTGACAATATTAATTCTTCCTATCCAAGAACATGGGAGATCTTTCCATCTTCTAAGGTTTTCTTTAATTTCTTTCTTTAGTGTTCTGTAGTTCTCACTGTAGAGGTCTTTCACCTCTTTTGTGAGATTGATCAAGTGGGTTTCATCCCAGGAATGCAAGGTTGGTTCAACATCAGGAAATCAATAAATGTAATTCACCATATCAATAGACTTAAAGTCAAGAATCACATGATTATTTCAATAGATGCAGAAAAAGCATTTGATAAAATACAGCACCCCTTCATGCTCAAAA
Source organism: Sciurus carolinensis (assembly GCF_902686445.1). NCBI lineage: Eukaryota > Metazoa > Chordata > Mammalia > Rodentia > Sciuridae > Sciurus > Sciurus carolinensis. The sequence continues at coordinate 69,126 of NW_025920475.1, read as the reverse complement.
CACTAGAAGAAATAGGAATAGTGGGAACATTCCTTAACATTGTAAAGGCCATCTATGCTAAGTCCATGGCTAATATCATTCTAAATGGTGAAAAACTGAAAGCATTCCCCCTTAAAACTGGAACAAGGCAGGGATGCCCTCTTTCACCACTTCTTTTCAATATCATCCTTGAAACTCTAGCCAGAGCAATTAGACAGACCAAAGAAATTAAAGGGATACGAATAGGAAAAGAAGAACTCAAATTATCCCTATTTACTGATGATATGATTATATACTTAGAGGAACCAGGAAATTCCACCAGAAAACTTTTAGATCTCATAAATGGAGTAGAGCTTTTAAGCACTAAGGTGTCACAAGAGAAAAAAGTACTGAAGAATGATCAGGGCACTTTGTCTAATGTGATTAGGTCATCTCATCTGCATTTACTGCTTGGTGTTTATGAATGTGAGGCTCCTACTCTCTTGTGGCAAATTCGAAGTTGAACATATGTTTCTGAGTTATTTTAGTAATCAGTAAAACTATCAAAGAGCACATAAAAGTATTTTTTTCTGTGTTTTGGAAATTCTTCAGTATTGTTCAGGACAACAGATCCCTACAGCATGTATATAGCACCTGAACAGGGTTTCCTAAGACTAGGAATAAAAGAAACAAAAATAAAAATATTGAGAAGATCTGCTTTTGAATAGATATAGAATACTTCCTGTAAAAGCATTATTTTATTTATTATCCAAGTTGGGAAGTTTAAGTTCAGAGGAATTAATTTCAAGACCCACAACAGAGTGTTTTATATCTAAATTTTATTTGCTCTAATTTATTGTACATGACAGTAGAAAGCATTTATATATTTTGATAGATCATACATAAATGAAGTGTAATCTCTCATATTTCTGATTATACATATTGTAGGATCACATCAGTCATGATTCTCTTCTTAACTCCATGCTCTCATACAACCTTTCCTGTTCTAAAGACTGAAGTTTTATTCTTTGGAGAGGATCCACCAGACTTTGTAAATTATAGAAAACTAGGTGGAATTGAGGACAAGTGTCCAAAATGTAAGCAAGGAAAAAGAGTGAAAATTTACACATGGAGAGGAGACCATCCAAATTTCATTACATAGCCAAAACCAAGAGGTATGACAGAAAGTGTAAGAGTATTCATAAAAAGGGTTTTCTATTACAATTTTTGCCATTTATTACTCAGAAAAAAATGTCAACATCTGAATGGTAAGACAATCAATAATGGAAAATAGAGAAACTGTGTAGAAATAAAACACTAAAGAAACAGAAATAAAGTGTACCAAAAGAATGTGAATTCCCTGTTGGAAAATATCATTAAATGACCCACTCAAAGGTTCAAAGTAGAAAAAAAATAAAGATAAATTTGTGCTCTTTTTCATTAACATTCTATCTTTAGAATTTAAAACTACTTTCTAAATATAATAATATTGACTTTTTGAGATATTCAAAGTGAAAAGTTAATAGATCAAAAGTATGATTTGTGATTGACTACAGCTTGATGTTTAGAGATATATGTAATATTTTCAAATATTCTGAGGGAAGAGCATGAGTAAGTATACTTTTATTCCAATGAAATTTTAATGAGCATATATAAGAATGACACTACTACGCCCAAGAGAAAGATAGAAAGATTGCAGTGGTGATTAACTCCATAAATTTTTATTCTCTTGTACTAAGATCAATTGCCTTTATTTCTATTCAAATGAACATTGTCATCATTTGTCTTCTTTATTATAACAGAGGAAAAAAAAAGAAATGCAGTACCATATCCTCCAGCATTCCTTATATAATATTTTCTTGAATCTCATTTACTTGCTTATGAATATATTCATTGTGCTCAAAGCCAATTTCCTAATGTTTTCGAAGTTGTTCAAGGCAGTAAGCCAGGATTTTTCTGTTATAAGCATATTGATTTTGACACTTAAGAGAATTTGATATTTCTCGATTAGTTACTTTGTTTACATAAAAATGACCTTTTACTCATTTGTATATTCTTATAACAAACATATTCAGAATTACAAAGAAATTACATGAATTACTAAAGCAGTGAGAAAGTACTAATTTAATTTGACACAAGTATGTCATTATTCATGTCACAAAAATAGACATTAGCATTTGAAATAATAATAATTTTCTGCTAGTTGTAAGATGCATGTAGTTCTAAATATTAATGATTATCTGAATTAACTAATTTTATGACAATAATGACATAATGCTATATTCATGTTATTTAATATTATTATGATTACTGGAGACAATAATATTCAAAATGCTGTGGCTACTCACTATTTAAAATACCAAATCTGATTAAATCAAATAAGACATGAGAAAAGATATTTTATGTTGATTCCATTCATTTCAAGTTTTTCTCTCAAAGGGATATATAATAGAAAGTATTTGTGATTAAATAACGTAGAAGAGATAAATTAGTTTGCCAATGTTAGGGTTTTCAGAAGAAATAATGTGATATATACTTAAAATAAAACTCCTCAGGTTTTTTGTTGTTGTTAATACATCTTTAAAATACATTTAGTTGTAAATGGACACAATAACTTATTTTATTAATTTACTTTATCTGTGGGGCTGTGGATCTAACCCAGTGCCTCACACATTCAAGGCAAGTGCTCTACCACTGAGCTACAACCCCATCCTGTGTTAATACATTTTTAAATGTTGCTTATAAAGTAATAATTTTGACTCTTTCTAAGTCTATTAACCCAAAATCTCTTTATGCCTCAGCACCTCTGTGAATTTTTCCCTCCTTTTCTTGAATCTGGTTTTTATATCTTGTCTACATTTCAATATTGCACTAGTACTAAAATTGGAGTTAAAATTAGCATTTCTAAAATTTGAGTGGGTCTTCACAGTTTACCAAACACATTAAATATTCTGCCAATATATCCTGTATGAATCCTCAGAGAGGTGTATTATTCCTCAATCATTGCTAAGGAAATAAATAATGACCAAAAAACTTAAGATGGCACAGGAGAAGACTCAGGAGTTTAAGCACAGATCTACTAAGATTAATTTCAGTAAAATTTCTTTTATTATTCAAGGTTAATAAGTCCCTTAGCCTTTTGAAAGCCTTGTTTATTATTGTCTCAGATATGATCCAAGGCAACATGAACACTTGAGATTTGACGGTTTTGGATATCAGCTAAAATATCCCCCTTTCTCTTCTTCCAATACACTAAATGTATCCAAAATACTTCATCTTTGAACATGATCTCTTTCTATCAATCCATTTTTCTATATGTAGAAGATTTATTTCCATTTAAAAGTCATCAAAGTAGGTTTATGTATTTCCAAGGTCTGAAAAAAATTGAGTTTCTTAATGTAATTCTGAACATACCATGACTTACTTTTCCTGATATCTGGAAAACTATCTGTAATTCTCAAACCCTTGATGTTATATATTTGACAATGCTAACTAGTTTTGTTTTGCTTTAGACTCAAATGATACTAAATAAAGAATTCAAATATAAAACAAGAGATGAATTTGTTGGACTAAAAAAATGGAACTCATTTCATTTAGTTGAAGAGCTGCACATAAATACTTCAAGTAAAATTTATGCATCAAACAATAAAAGTATTCATAAACACTTTATGGTTTAGAAAAGTAAATATTGCTAAAGAATTTTTTAGCTTGAATAAGTAACTCATACTTGGTTATTCTGCAACAGATACTATGTAACCCTTCAAAAGCATAATTAAACCTTCAAAATGATGTTATTGAATTTAATTTTAAGTTTAGGAAAGATTGGTGGTTCATTTGAGGAGATACATCTCAGTGGCATTAAACAGCAAAATATAGAAAAGAAAATTTTTCTAAGTCAAAACATTTCTAAAAGGATCTTTCCTCTTTTTAAACATTATATGTGATTATTATCAATTATTTACAATCTATTCATAATTATTTACTTACAGTTATCAAAATCAAAAGTTTTGATTTCACTTAAGCTATAAGTTATTTGATTTTACTGACCAAAACTACTTTTGCTATATATGTCTATGTTGTTGAGTTATGACGCTGCCTCTTTAGTTAATGTAGCATTCCAAAATATTCATCATTAGCTACACAAAAAAAAAATACTACAAAACTATTTGTAATGAAATATTTTTGGGGCAGGCTGGGGTAATATACGTTATCTGTATTTATCAAAGGAAAATATGAATTTTAAGAATAAGGAAAACATCCTTCAGTTTATTTCCTTTCAATACATTGACATAATTTGTCTTGAATTTCAATACCTTCCAGAAAAGAAACTGATTGTATAATGAATTTACCTGTACATGTTTTAAGACCTCCACACTATGTTGATAATGTTCAGGACTAAGAACTAAAGGTATTTAAAATATAAGTCTGAAGCATGCATTTGTGCTGTAATTAGTGTGGTAAAACAATTATTATCAGTCATAAAATATGGCTATCTCATTTTTATAAATTGTTATTCTTTAAAACTACTTTTCTCCATAAGTGTTTAAAATAATGATAACTTTATAAATTATCTTCCCCAAATTTCAAGCAAATTATAGTACATTGGTAATGTAGCATGGTTTGAATTTCCAGATCTAATAAATTGCCTTTGGTATTATCCTACACACTAAATTAATGCATCATTGATGGACACTTATTGTTAGGAGTTAGAGTGTCATTCACCCTTTTTCTTTATGCCTTAAGGCAATATGACACAAGTGTCACCTGTCAAATGAAAACTGAAATGCTTTTTCATTGTTAGTGAAAACTGAAATCCTTGTACTGGAAATTTGCAATGCAGATAAGGTGTTGAAAGAAATAGGATTTGGAAATCCAGATGTGCAGGAAGGAAAGCAGAAAATTCATAGATCTTTTCTGTGCATTTGTGAAATATTTAGTTCAGCTACTACAATAAGAGGAAAATTCATGGCAACTTGTCCATGTTGTCCCAGCACTTCCTCTGGAGCTGGATGCAAATGAGGAGCCCTTGGCCCTCACTGTGCTGGAAGCCATCCTAATCCACCCGGAAAGCTCATTTTAGTGTAAAACCAGCACTGTTCATGACAGTGTACAAAGAAACTGTGTCACTGGTGACCTCGTTAAGCTACTGAATCTACCAAATTTTTATAAATTCTGCCTATCACTAGATATTCTATTTTGTTGAACTAATAAATACTCTTAAATATGTATGTACATTTTTCTATACAAGGGAAGACTGTCTCTTATGCCTGTAAAATTGTGGACAAAACAACTGTAAGATTAAAAGAATATAAAGAATCTGTATTCCTGATATTCCTAAATTGCTGCCTGAGTCCATATAGAAACCTACATATCAACCTTGGGAGCACACTCCATACAGGCAGTATTGTAGTAAGGAAATGAATAAGACAAATTTGGGAAATTGTGTTTTCATGTCTTATTGCCTTTTGTAAGATCTCCAAATATCTCTGGTAGTAAATTATAAAGTAATACACTATTTAACTCACCCAAATCAAGTTTGAATTTCTGTTTACTGCAACTCCAAATGTCTTAACTGATACATGTTTTTTCTTCATTAGCATGTCAAGTACCTTGACATAAAATGACATATTTGCTGGACCAATAACTGGTATTGGCCTCCCTTTTAATTAGTTCTAAATTTGTCCTACAATTTACTCTCCAAACTGAAGTCATACTCTATGCTGGGAATACAAATGTCCCCTTGTCATAACTGAAAATCCCTTGAAAGTTTTTTTCAAGTCTCAAAGAATAATGTACAAAATCCTTATAATATCCTACATGGTTCTTTAATAGACTGGCTTCTGTTTACAAATTCATTTTTCATACACTTTCCCCATGTTATTTGTTCTGATCAAAACCTTCCTTTAAAAAAAAATCTGTGTAAGTACTTGATTTCTCTAGTAATAGGTACTTTGTATTTAGTATTCTATATATGTCTCCTATAAGTTCAATTGCTTCTCAAAAAAAAAGGTTAATCACAAGTACAATTTGTATTCTTCCTATATCTAGTTCTTTAAAGATCAAAATAGAGTTTTAGTCCACCTCTGAGTACATGAAATAGAATAAATATTAACTATAAGTTGATTCTCTGTTAGTAATAATAAAAAAATTTCCACCGTTAATAACTAACACTAGAGTTCTTGGAAAGGGTAACTTCTATAGAAACTTAATGATGTATTCTTTCAAGAAAATTAAAACTAAATGGAGCATGTTGCCCTCTACCTTGCTGGGAACTGTTTTTTTTTTTTTTTTTTTTTTTTTTTTTTTTTTTTATTTAAGCTATTATACAGTAAGATGTTTCTTGAATAAGATCATAGATTTCACTCTTGAAGATTTTTTACTTAACATTTTCTTGTATTAGTCATGAAATGATGTAACCAATACCAAAGAAAAAACATACAAAAAGATTCCGTGAGCAATAAAGATTCAGATTCAGCCTCAGAACACTACACTTGGTGTCTGTGTGTGCTGGTTCTCTATCATGCGGACGCCTCCCATTCACCTAGGACTCCTGACCGCTGCTAGGGCTGGACCCTGGCACACAGGGTCTACTGGTTTATGGTTATTATACTTATTTTTTAATTCGATTCTTCAAGTACATCAAAGTTTCCTATTGAACTTATGTTTAAATTCTCTCTCACTGACATTTCCTTCTGTGTATCCCAAATTGCTGATAAAAAGGGTTTAGACTGAATTAGTTCAATTAGATCAATAGGTGACCACAGCAAAGGAGATGCAGAAAGGAGAAGGAAAAGCCAATGGAAAGATAAAATATGATTTCAAGTGTATGAAAATGAAAAGTAAAATAAAATGAACAAGAAAAGAGCTTTCCTTTTAATTGTTTTAAAGAAGTAGTAAAGTCAATGGAAAGATAAAATATGATTTCAAGTGTATGAAAATGAAAAGCAAAATAAAATGAACAAGAAAAGAGCTTCCCTTTTAATTGTTTTATAGAAGTAGTTTATTTGAAACATCTTCTGAACAACACTAAATGAAACCAAAGCAAAGCAAAGAAGCAAAGTCCCACAAGCATTACAACAGGCATTATTCTTTGGAATTTATGAAATACAAAACTCTGGTTTAGAATCTTGGTTGTTCTAGCACCTTGAACAAAATGAAACAAACAGTAAATGGCAGAATATTAGGATCAAGATCTTGTTAGCAGACTAACTAATATTGTATTAAATAGCACTGAAATAATTTTGATATTAATTACTTTTGAATTCATATGCTTTAACTGTGGTACTAGTAGTAGTTTGCAGATAAGATTACCCTCCGCATGGATATGTTTATCCATCCACTTATCTATTCTTCCACCCATGAATCTCACAATCAGGTAATAAAATTCACTGTTTGTCTTGAAACAGATAAAAAGTGCAGACAAAAGTGTAAGTTGAGTCATGTCCTGAAATCTAAATATGAGAGATTTCATTACCGGGTAAAATTATAGAAGAATAAACTTTACTCAATTTTCACTCCAGAAGGATCCTCTGAAGATGGAATTGAGTCATCAGGGCAAGAGGGTATCCATCTATCTATCTGTCTGTCTATCTATCTATCTATCTATCTATCTATCTATCTATCATCTATCCAACCATCCATTCATCATCTACCTATCTCTCTAATATGTATCTATCAAATCATATATGAATATTTTCTGGATAAGTAGAATGAGCATTATGAAGTTCTATTTATTTTTCCATCTACTTCACCTAAAAATAGCCACTGGATATTTTTTGAATAAAACTAAAACATTCATGCCCACTTCTTTTATTTTATCTTCTCTTAAGTAATACAGTGATTTCTACTAATATTTTGTGAGTTGTTTTATTGTTTTGTTTATTTTCCATTTGACCCTCACAAATTAAATTTAACTAGTAGGATAATGATGTTGAAGTATTTTCTTCATCAAGGGAAATGGTCAAAAGTAACAAATACAAGGAAGCAACAAGTGTAGATCATTTGAAATTAAAATTATGCTGGAGTTATTTAGTAACAGAACTTTTCTCCATGAACAGTTAATTAATCTGGTTAGTTAACATTTTCTACTTTAAGGAGCCAGGTTTGCTCCTGTTGTGATTTTTATTACATTTTATTACATTTCTCACATGCTTGATTTTGAATTTAAATTATTTGTTTAATAACTATAAACTCTTTGAAAATTGACAAGAGATATCTGATTTATCTTTTGTAAGCCAGGAGCTGAGAATATAGGACTCATTTAGAAATGTCACTTAATAAATATCATTCACTGTCAAAATTGCTTTCTACACATTGTAATAAAAATGTACATTGAAAAACTAGAGATGAAATTATTTTACTAGAAGAGTAACATTTTTTTAGCCATATCCAATTTCTGTAGATATTTTAAACAAAGATTAGGTCCTAAGCTTCACTGCTCTTTCAAGTTATTATTTAGTAACAGGAAAAAGCAAAATCACACCCTCAATATTGGGTATATCTCAACTGTGGAGAATTAGTCACTGGTCATGTCTGTCACCACAGAAATAAATATACCAATTTTGAATAAAAGGTGAATTTCTCAGTTAACTGTTGATAGAAATATTTATCTTTCAGTTGTGTGAATTCTGTCATAATTAGGAAAGGGAGTTCTTCCAACTCTTATTCATGCTTTAGTTTGAAATGTCAGTAATTATGTTTGCATACTGGGAGCAAGTATGTTTTTAATATCATTGCTTTATTCCTTGATGAGCATTGATGTTACTGTTGTCAAGATTTTAAAGTGCTTGAAATTCAAAATTGATCTCATTAATTGAACTTTCAGCATGCCTTTACCTTTAGTCTCATAGACATATACACATGCTAAATTTTCATTCTCATATTCTGAACAGCCAATTTCTCATAGATCAAATTTGTAGAATGATTTATGTAAACATAAATGCATTATTCTTTTTATAGAACTGTCTAGGCACAGTGGCACATGCCTGTAATCCCAGCAGCTCAGGAGGCTGAGGCAGGAGGATCATGATTTCAAAGCCAGCCTCAGCAATGGTGAGGCACTAAGCAACTCAGTGAGACCTTGTCTCTAAATAAAATACAAAATAGTGGGAATGTGGCTCAGTGGTTGAGTGCCCCTGAGTTCTTCCCAGGTACCAAAAAAAACAAGGAACTTTCTGAAAGATTTCATTCATTCACACATTCAATTTTTGAGCATGATCGAGTTACATTTGTTTCCATCTAATAGTTGTATTATAACCATGCCTCAATTTGTTTTGCCTCCTTCTTCCCATAGTTTTCTTCCCTGTAACTATCTTCTTAACAAATATAAGTAAAGCAATTTCCTGCCATAAATTGACACATAAAAAATAATTCACAACTGCTGAACTTGAACTGTCATAGTTTCATTACAAATCTGCCATTAGCTAAATAAATTGTGTCCCAGAAGATATACAAAGTCAGATTATACATCAGATTCCCTTGTGTTACATATGATTTTCCTAGAAATCTTTCTCATTAATATTTTCACATCCTTGTGTACAATATTCATGACTCCATCATCTTTTCTTCCCATCATTTCTATTAAGCATTCATAGATTTCCCTTTTTCTTCCTTTCTTTTCTTTTTTCTAACCCTTCAGTTAGCATTACTGCTAACTGAAGACCCTATGGTACATTAATGGAAAAGAAAGGAGAGCAGGAACATTAGGCTATCACCTTCACATAGCCACTATATCAAAGCATAGGCAAATATGAGCACTGTCCTTATTGGAAGAAGAGAATACTATTAAGTGATTCTGTAGAAGTATTTGAGATAGTAGGGGTATTCTAAGTAGAAATACCATAAACAGGACTATCCTTAGTAGGAATATCTGTTTCCGTTAGTCCAGTTGGCTCTCTTTGGTTATCAAATAACAGGTGATAAGTTTAATACTTTTTGTGTAATGCAAAATAATGTCTTCCAATTACCAAAAGATGTATGTTTAAAAATGCTTTATGTTACCTTTTGGATTTGGAATGTCCCAAAAAGACCATATGTTGGAAGCATAGTTCCCAAAGCACAAGCTTCAGTGAGAGGGGTTTTAGGCAATGATTAGGATTCTGACCTCATCAATAGATTAATCCAATTTGGGGGTTAATCCATTGATAGCTGAATAAACTACTGGGTGGTAACTGTAGGCAAGTGGGATTTGGCTGAAGGAGGGAGGACCCTGGTGGTGTGTTCTTGGACTAACATTCATCCTTGGCCTCTTCCTTCCTTTCTCCCCCATTCCATCTCTCCTTCCTATTTGTCATGAGCTGAGCAACTTTTCTCCACCATAGTCCTCCACCATGATGTTCTGCCTCAACTCAGGTCCAGAGCAGTAGAGCTGGCTGATCATGAAATGAGAACACTGAAACCATGAACCCAAATAAACTTTTCATCCTATAACTGTTCTTGTCAGATATTTTGTTCCCAGGTATAAAAAAACAGAGTAACACACTTCGAATTTCATGAAGGACATGACCTTTGAGGAAAAGAAAGAGCTTATTTTTGAAGATAGTTTTAATGAAAAGAGACTAGTCATGAAAAGCATTTTTAGATGAGCAAAACTACCTTCCTCATGCCTTTTACCATGCATCATGTAAATATGTATTATCATCTTCCCACACAACAAGCCAATAGACATATAATTTAATGGTTGTTTGTGTTCCCTAAATTCAAGGGATCACCTGCTATTTAAAGATCAAAGTATTTTATTATAACATATTTACACATGGAAAACCACATACTGTTAATGGACAACTGAATTTCTCCATTTACTTTGCATTCCACTAAACTAAAGAAAGTTGCAAGGATATTATCATAATTAATTTATAAATTGTCTAGGTGTTATATATTGATTATTTTACTTTGATTATCAATTATGATCTCACAGTCTCTAAAATCTTCCATTTGAAATGATGTGTTAAAATTTCTACATTGTGATATTATTAAATATCATTTAGATAAAAACAAATACATGAAATTTTTTTATGAATAATATTTTATATAAATTAAATAACTGGTTTGTCTTTCAGAATTTTGTAAACCATTCTCAATATAGCTATAATTTTACCATGAATTTACACGGACAACCACAACTTTGTTTATTGGCTTGGGAGTTACCCTATGAGAATCTTACATAATTATCACCATGGATGAGTAAAATAACATATTTAGTTATGTTCTATATAAACTTTCTCTGTAATGCTTTTTTCCCCTTTTAAAATTTTGGATAGATTCAGTAATTCTATAACAATAGGTCTTGGCCAACATAATACAACGTTTGAATCAAAACATCATAGAGTGATCTGTTCATTAACTTCTATGTGAGCTCATTTAATGTATACTGTGTTGCTGAATTAGACAGATACATAACACTCCAGATAAACATGGGACCAAACAGAACACCAATCTTTGTCAGATTCATTCAAAGTGGGTTCTCCTTTTTCCTTTATAATTTTCTAAGAAAATCTCATAGGTGGGTGTGTAGTTAGTTTAAGAAAACAGTTTGTATACAATTTCAGAGAATTGTTTAATATTGTTTAGATTTTCAATGCATCTTAGTGATATAGAAGCATATATATTTAACAATATTTATCATATATTCAAAGATCATATTTAATGAAATATTAAATACCAAACAGAAATGCTCCTGAATTTTCATAAGGTAAGAAATTTTGACCGAAAAATATGCATTTTTAAATATTAAATTTCATCATGACAAAGTTGCTCTTATAACTCTACCTGGTCTTCCACAACTCTGCCAGACTATTTTAACTTTGCCATATGTCACATATTGAAATGCAAGTAATGTGAGTTTTTGTATTTGTTTCACACATGAAGGGAAAATTTATCAACTTCCACTTATTAATAATAAACATAATTTTAGCTGCTTACTAACTTATATATTCCCATCATGAATGGAGAATATTCTCATAAAAATCCAATAATTTTACTTGAGCTAACATGACAATACTTTTTTTTCTAAAATACTGATGTTTATACACAGATAATAGTTTTCCTCATCCTGCATTTAGTGGAGGACATTTTTGTGTGTTCATTTCTTCTCTTAACAAATCATGATGCTACTATTTTATAGAATAATTATCTTCTAACTGAAATATTGAGTTGATACTTGGTAGAGAAATTCTATAAGCAGTACAACTTTTAAACATATATAATTTTTTAATATATAGTTTCAAAATAGTTGTCAACTGCCCACCTAGATAGAAATACAAGTATAAGTAAACATCAGAAATCAGAAATAATTGACAGGAACTGTAAGAACAAATGATGTGCACCTCCTATGGGAATACACCTTGATCAATTTTGTAATTCTGTTGATTTTTCCAATTTCTTCCTTGTTCATTTTTGTTTTGTGAGAAATACCTGTTATTAGTTTATATTTTTAAAGGAAGAAATAACAGATATATCTCTACCTTCTTATCTACATATTTACAAAAAAATATTATTTAGGGAAGAGCTAGTATTCAGGTACATAATACAGATAAGTAGGTGAAATAAGTTCCAGTGTTCCAGAGTGTGGTAAGGTGAATGTGGTTAACATTTTTTTTTTTCAGTTCTGGCAATTGAACTTAGGACTTTGCAAATACTATGCAAGAACTCTAATACTGAGCAACATCCCCAGTCTTGGTTGATAACAATTCATTATGTTTCAAAATAGCTAGAACAAAAGAGTTTTAATATTCCAAACACAGAAAATAATGGATATGGTAATTATCTTGATTTGGTTATGGATATGGTAATTATCTTGATTTGATTATTGCATGTTTATCCATGTATTGAAATATCAAACTAATGCACTCCATAAATATGTACAATTGTTATGAACCAATTGCAAAAAATGATACTAATATATTTTCATTTTAAAATATACTGAAAGATAGTAAAAATAATTTTAGGTAAACAGGACAGGTTGATAATAGTACTTAATATGTCAAGTTTTATTTAAAAGCAAATAATCAATGTTGATTACTTTTTAATTGCTTTTATTAGGATTTGAGAACATCAAGACTATTCCTAGGTAACAATTTTAGTTCGCTAAGTACTAGTTATATTCTTATTTCTAATGCTGTAAAAACACATTAATATAAGAACCTTATTATTGTGTATGACAAAATTCCCTTTGACAGTAAATTACCCACACAAAGGATATTGCCAACCTTATTTCTACTCAGAAATACAAATTTGTTTAGTAATGACATTCATTAAGATGTCCAAATGGGGCAGACATTGAAAATCATTTATCACAATAAAACTAATCATAATAAAAGTGAATGTTCCAATATAAATCATCATTCTCTTTACAGGTTTATATGGTCATGAAAGTCAGCATGTACATTAATTAAATATAAGCATTTAGATTTAGACAGCTATAGTGTGTGTACCTGTTCTGTTGGAACTCATATGGTTTCAGTCAACTCAGTTTTCAGTGATTCAGCCTCCCCTTTTATATAATGGTGATGGTATTAACTATGGTACAAAGACTAAAGGAAATAATGCAAGTGACAATGATATGAAATTTTAATATTATATAAATGACATTTGTTGACTTTGCTTAAGAATTTAAAGTATAGTGAGCAGGAAAAAACTTTGAAATTTCCTACATCAAACATATAAAATTCATCTTATCTTTTAAAACATGTTTTCCAGTGGAATTTATTTGAGAAGCCTGCCTTTAGAGCTGACTGTCCATCAGGATGATGGAATATATAACAGTAATTTTTAGGAATTTTGCTAACCCTCCTCCATGATCAGTCTTCTGATATGGTTTAGAAATCACTATCCAACTCTAATGTTCACATCCAGGCATGTTGAACATCTTTGCTTAGTTCTAAAGCCAAAGGAAGACAATCATGTTCTGCTTTTGACTATTTTCTAACGCATATGTAATTTGCAAAATAGTCTTCTATCTTATATTTAGGTTTTCAAACATCTATGTGGTAAATATTTACTCTTAGAAGACTCTTAATTTTCTTTCTGTAATATTGGATGTGATGGCGATGGTTCCTGGGACCGCTGTGGGTCGATGGAGGTGGCAGGACACAACTGATTCCATTTCAGCAAATACTTCTTCAGTCCATTGAACTGCTGGAGTTGCTTCTTGGTACCTCTTTTATGTTGGTGGTATGCCATGGGACGAGGTGTAGCATTTGCAACTTTTCCACTATTCACATTTGAATGTATTGGTTATGTCTCCTTTCAAGCAATTCAGGTACAATCTGTATACCCAGAGATGAAGACCTCAGTTGCATTATCCTTCTCATAAATATCCACAGCTTAAATGTGTGTCATTAAGATATGTTAGCCTCTAATGAGTAAATTTTGTACACATTTAGGGCCAAAAATATAAACAATTTGGGTAACTAAAATAGATATGTCAAATATAGGAAATAAATATAAAGCTTTCAAAGTATATTGTTCTGGCAATTTATTTTTGTATATATGTGTATATTTTCTTATAATAAGAATGGAATTTAATAGTGTTCACAGTTTTTCAATTTTTATTTATGATTGTGTGTGTGTAGTGTATGCATTTAAAGTATTAAACTATTGAATCAAAATGACATTTGTAAATACAAAAAATATTGATTTTTTTGAAGATAATATATTTTTAAATAATTCTTTGATGTATGACATACAGGAAATATATAACTAATTTGCTTTTAGAATAATAGGTAGTTGTTCCTATAAGTTATCTTTTTTAAATATAGAAAAATATTGCCACATAAAGGTAAACCTGAAGAATGATTAAATTGGGATTCATGAGCAGATTTCAGTGAGTCTACACACTGTAATTATGTGGAGAATATTTGCATCTACACATAGGTTAATTTATTCTCCCAAAGAATTCCACATTTCATCAGATTTTTGAAGATCTTTAAAAATCAATTATGTGGGTTTGGTTTTCTCCCAAAAAGGGCATACAGTTGATATAATGTAATGACATAAGACCTTCAATGAAAGACATTTTTCAACTTCATATTGTGTCATAGTACTCCAAAGATATCCCACAGACCCCTTCCTCTAACTAGCTTGGGTGAGGAACTGTTTAATGTCCACATTTGGCAATGACTCTGCATCATGCAGACTACATGATTTGTCCACACGAAATTAGTTGCAAACTCTGATTTAGAACTTACTCTTTATCTTCTCAAATAGCAATATTCTTCCATCTAGTTATCACACTTAATTTTGATCCTTGTTAGGTTTTTTTTAAAAAACCTATGCAACAAATATCTAGAGAGTGAAATAAGGTATTCGATAGAATCATATCTGCATAAGCAAATTAGACAACAAATATAAAAAGTTTTACATAATAAACCTTGTGAATTAAAAACAAACATTTTATTAATGGTTAAATATACTGCATTGCTAAAGGAAAGGGGAAAGTCAGAAAAGGCTGTGAGGTCTGATCCTAGATCTCATCTGTAAACTTATAAAATCTAACAATGTTATGCTTTTGTTGTTAGGGGAATGTTTAAAATTATAGAAGCTCAAATCAAGTCACATTTTTACAAATTTGCTACATATGCTGTCATTAACATGTGGCAAGGTATTTATATACAAGGAAATGATGATTATACCACTGTGGCTAATTTTGTCACCTTCTGAGGAATGGAATTCTGTAAATTTTCAAATGAATCCTATAGAACTCATTAAAATCTAAAAGCCATGGTATCATAATAAATATTGTGAGGCACCTAAAATGTTACTACTAATGGAAACACAAGAATGTGAGGTAAATCTATCTTTTTAAAAAAAATCTTTGAAGTCAGAGATTTTAAAAAATTAATGAACTGGAAAACATTAAGTGTATGTGCAAGTGAAACAAAACTCAGCTCTACCAACAAGTGCAAAAAACAGTAACACTTCACTTTAAGAAACTTTAATATAATGACCTAAATACAAGGTTTACTTTACGAAATGAACAAAGGCATTTGCCATTTCCCTATAAAATATGGAAAACCAAGTGCTAACCTAAGACACTATAGGTTGAAGAACCTCAAAACAAAAATACTTTAATGACTTAGAAAAGCAAAAGCCTATTTTAAACTAATTAAAGCCTTTAAATTAATCCAATGTGTCAAAGACAAGGGAGAAGTGACCCTCTAAAACTAGGAAAACTAATTTTTAATAAAAGAAATGTAGAAACAAAAACATGTTTATTTATTATATTATGGGAGTTGAAACAAATGAAGAAGAAAGATAAGGAGCTGGGAAAGTGGAAATATAGTCTACTCATCCAGGGCAATCACCATTAAAAATGTATAGTAATATGATTAAAAAATCCTTAGATTTTTTCTGAAATTATACTGCTCATATCTACCAGCTGAAAACTTAAAATGATTGTGTCATTGAAGAGTTAATAAGTAATTTTAAAGCTTTAATTTTTACCTCATGAAAGTAGGTACTTTTAGGTAAGCTTGGTATAAATTCTTTCAAGTTTCATAGTGTTAAGATATTTTTTGAGCACAGTGAAAATAGATAATTTATCAATTTTATCTCAATTCTTTCAATAGTCCAAAGAAAAATGTTGCAAAATTCAATATATGAAGCTTTCAAATTTGTATAATAGTAATTAGCATAAATATCTCAGCTCTGAAAAAAAGTTGGCATATTTTAATTTAAATATTAACAGTATGGTATTTAAAAGCAGATGTAGCACTGCTTACATCAACAGTTACAATCTTTAACTGACTTTTACCTTTCTTAATATCAAAGAAAAAAATCACACAATTTTAAGTTACAGCCTTTCAGTCTGTCTTTTAAGGCACTTTTCTTTATTTTCTCAATGATAGAAGGTGTTTTTCCAAGTATGAATTATATCCTGTTACACATTAATAGTCTGTATCCGTTCCATTCATATCTGTGAATCTGGAATGTAATTGTCCAATTTCCCGTGTATCATTTTGTTTCTGTCTTCCAATTGATCTTGGTGATGCTTTCTATTGAGATTTTTATTTTGTTTATTGTTTCCTTCATTTCAAGGTTTTCTGTTTGCTTGTTTTTTTTTGTTTTTTAGAATCTATATCTCTTTAACAAAATGATTATTTGCTTCCTGCTTTCCCTCTTTTAACTGTTTATTGGAGTGAACGTTCATTGCCTGCATTTGCTCTCTTACCTCATCCTTTGCTCCATGGATCATTTTAATTATGTACATTATGAACTCCTTTTCTGACATTTCTTCTACCATGCTGTCATTGGATTCTATTAATGTAGAAGCTTGGTATGTTTGGAACACTTTCTTCCCTTGCATTTTCATGTTGTTCTTGTATCTTCTCCTCTAGCAGTGTAGATCTGGGGTATTGCAATTTCCCCACTCTAGGCTTATAGTAACCCTTCAAATTTCCAATACCTCTCCTTTAAGGGGAAGATCAATATTGGCAGTACCCAGTACAGACATTATGCAGCCTAAACCAAATAGCCCCTATGAAGACCCTAAGAATATTGTCATGATAGACACAGAGGATGAGTTTGTTTACTGTCTACACTATAACCAATAGATTTGCAATGAGATTTACAGTTTCTAATGATAGAAAAAGAGGATGGGGAGGTCTGTAGAAAGTAACTGTTAATGGGAAAAGAAAAGAGTGTACAGAGAAACTAGATCATAGGAAGAGTGAATCCAATCAAAAGAAATTGGTTATTAGCATGAGAAAAGGGAGAAAGAGACTCTGAGGAAATAGGTTAAAAAAAGGAAGATGGAGAGAGGGAGAAAAATAGAGAAATGAAAACTTAAAAATTCAAGAAGGAGAAAAAAAATCTACACTATAAAAGTCATATACTATTCAAACCTCTCAGTGTTCAGCAGCCTAATGCATGAGATGTGCCTGAAAATGAGCTTGCACTCTCCAGCAGGCATCTCAGGATGAGAGTTGCCTCACCTAAAGATGGTGGTTTTTACCTCTGGGAAAATCCAAGATGGCTGCACTGACTTCCAAAGGTGTTGGTAAATTTGGAACTGCAGTGTGGGCACCAACTCTGCATGGGGCATGGTCAAGCCAGGGGTCCTGAAGGCCAGCATTTTATTTTTAATTAGAAAAAAATTACTTATCAAGCATAAAATTTTGCTCTATTCATACGTTAGTATTACTAAATTAGTAAGTTTATTCCACCTTTGAAATTATGGCCAAAAATCCAAGTGATTTGATGTTCATTTTGATACACCTTCTCAATTCTGGCCACTAACATACATATTGAGTTATCATAAAAATAATGCAGCTTTCAGGCTTTTTAGATAACTAAAATTAAACTGCCAAAAGTCAGGAGGTTGTATGAACCAGACAACATTTTCCATCACTTACTGAAAGTTACATTTGGCATGTCAAGAAAAGAAACAGTTCCACAGAAGCAGCCATGGAAAGTAAAAGATGACTACCACAAGGATTCATGAGAATATTTTTTAAATATTCCTGTAAGTAAAACATTAACTGATTTTTCTTCAAAGATGATGTTTCAAAATATTCTATATGCATACTTTGGAAATTAAAAGATCCTGAAATAGTGTCTTCCATGTAGGCCTTCTTTTGAGATCATATTTTGGGTTCAGTGAGTTACACAAATGAATTGCCAGTCCTTGGTAGTTAAATGGTTCTACTTACAAAGTATGGTAATTTCATTCTTTAGATTTGCAGAACTTATAGAGAAAGAATATTACAGTCTGTACACCTAAGACAAGGACAATTCCTCTGATGAAACTGTCTGTGGGACACAGCACTGAAGATATGATGTCCAGTTCACCTGCTGTGTACTTTGGGCAGCCATATGCTTGGTCAAAGCCTGAATGCTGTCTGTAGAGCTGAACTCAACTGTGACACCAGCAGGGATTGAAACACCACTTTGGCAACCACCAGTGTAACCCCAACACTGGGGATGTCTGCCTCGTTGATAACTGCCCCAGCACAAGAAACCTGTGAAAATCACACCAGCTGTGCTTTCTGTTTTAATGCTGGTGTTAGTAATACTGCCTGCTTTTGGACAGAATGTAAAGAAGATTAAGAGCTAATGTTTGCATAACTCAACAATTAGGAACTGTTGTGTGGTAAACAGCACTGATTTCTGTTCTGGGTCTACTGAGACTCCAGTTCTAACTAATTCTCCAGCTAAAGTCACAATTCTGCCTTCCTCTTCTATATATTCCACCAGTTAGGTGCAACAAATACCACTTTGGCTCCAAACTCACAACCTGCATGGAAGTCTACCTTTGATGCAGCCAATTCCATCAGAGGAATTGTTCTTGTCTTGGGTGTGCAGACTGGAATATTCTTTCTCTTTTTACCTTTTATGTCTGAAATCATGAGGATTCAATGAATCAGGTTCTAATCTCAAGGAAAACCAAATTGTGCCTTTTGTTGAAAAGTACCAGCTATTAAAATATCAAACTTTCTTGAAAGGTTGAAGAAAAAGGCATGAAGCACAGAAGTCATGGAATGGAAACCTAAGAAGGTGCTGCTGCTATGACTTGTTGTGATGAATTAATCCAACAAAGGAATAGCCAAAAACTTGACAAACAGCAGTTTACTCTTGAGGAAAAAGATCATGATAAGTAAGTCAGTGCAAATATTTCCTATAGGTAACAGTAAAATGAGTTATATTTTAGGTTATAATCATGATTATCAAATTTAATGCCTTCATTAGGGCTATTCATTCTTGCATGAGTAGCAGAACAAGATACTAAAATAGAGAGGTATAAGTTGTTTAAGTATATTAACAACTAGCTTAATCACATTAATAAATATGTCATGTAGTTCCTTCGCATGTTGGCAAAAGTGAGGAAAAGATATTAATATGCACTGTTGGAACTATTACAAATAGAATTTGAAAAACCTTGTTGAAATATGATTTTGGAACAAATAGAAAAATTTCCAATATATGATTCTTTTTATCTAGTAGCTTCATTTTTGTAACAGAATCCTTCAGAGTCAGAAAAAAATGATTTAAAAGCAGTACAAGCATACAAATTATAAGGATGTTTATTATATATTATATGTTGCAACTGGTGACTGCCTTTTTGATAAACCATATTTACATGACAAATAATCTCTCTCTCTTCATCTCTCTCTGCCTCTTAGAGCAGGGGAGACCTATCAATATTTCATAATGTGTACTTTATACAATAAATTAGGAATTGGAAAGTTTTAACTTGGCTAAAACTTGGTTGCTATTTTAGCTCTGTGGATTATTGGGTATCGTGGGTGTGACTATATTCTCACAAATTTTTGTACAGGGGTTGGTACATTTCTCAGCAGCAGAATGCTTGGACAGCATATAGGATGCCCCCATGTTGGATCACCAGCACCACAAAACACACTCCCCAACCACAAATCTTATGTACATAGACAACCAAAATGCTGCATTTGACCCATGGACCTTAATTTCTTGACCACTGCCTCTATTGAGAGGGTCATATGATTCCTATTCTTAATTATCTTTAAGTGGTAAATTACATTTATTTATTTATTTTCCTTATGTTGAAATATCATTGCATCTCCTGGAGGAAGCTCACTCATTCATGGTATATCATCCTTTTAATGTGTGTTTGAGTGTGATTTTCTGACTTTTTATTATGGATTTTTGCAACTATGTTCATCAGTGTTTTTTGTCTGTGGTTGTCTTCCCTTGAGGTTCCTTTGTTGTGCTTTGGTATCAGTGTTATTCTGGGTTCATGAGTGTATCTGGGAGTGTTCCCTTCCTTTTAATTTCTTGAAATAATTTGAGAAAGACTGATGCTACTACTTATTTAAAAGTTGGGCAGTATATTCATTTGAAAATCCATCTGGTCTTGGCTTTGCTTTGTTGTTAGGCCTTTCAATGGTGTTTCAATCTCATTTGTTCATATTAGTCTATTTAGGTGTCCTACATTTTCCTGGTTCAAAGTGGGCAAGTCATCTGTGCCAAGAAATTTGTCAATGTCTTCTAGATTTACCTGTTTATTACAGTCAACATTTTCACAATAGTCTCTAACAATCCTCTGGATTTCAAAATGTCTATACTTTTACATCCTTTCTCATCTCTAACTCTAGATTTGTTCTTCTCTCTCTTCCTTTGGTTAGTTTCACTAAGAGTTTACTAATTCTTATTTATCTTTACACATATCTAACTCACTGGTTTTTCTATTCTTTTTCTTTTTCTTTCTTTCATCTTTTTTTTTTTTTTTGCTTATTTGTATTTTTTCTCAATTTCATTAATTTCTGCTCTGGTCATATTTGTCCCTCAGAGCTAGTTGGTTTTTCCTTTCCTAAGTACTGGAGGTACTAAGCTAAATTATTTGGCCCTTTTTTTTAAAATGTAGGTACACAATGGTAAAATTTTTTCTCTTATTATTGTTTTCATATAGTCCTAGAAATTTTGATTGGTTTTATCTTTGTTCTTGTTTATTTGAAGATTATCTTTTTTTCCTTCTTTGACCCATTTCTTATTTGAAAGAATGTTGTTCAAAATCCTTGTGTTTCTGTGGTTTCAAATCTTTTTCATGCTGTTGAATTCCAGTTTTATTTTATTATTGTCTAATAAGATTCATGGGATTACACTGATTTTTTTTTTTTAGCTAAGACTTAGATTGTGAGATAGGAAGAAGTGTTTTCTGGAATACAGCAATTGCAGTTGGAAATTGTTTTCTTTTAGAGCTTGGAAGATCTCATTCCAGGCCCTCTTTAATTTTAGGGTTTCAGTTGAGAAGTCAGAAGTGAGCCTTTTTGGCTTACCTATGAATGTGCCCTGGTGTCTTGCTCTTGTAGGATTCAATAATCTTTCATTATTTTCTATGTAAAACATTTGGATTCTGATATGTCTTAGAGAACTTCTCTTCTCATCAATTCTTTGGGTTCCTGTATGCCTCCTTTATCTTGAAGGATGTGTCATTTCCATTACTAACACATTAGAAATAGTATTAATCCTTCAGGCTCTGTCTCAATATTTTCTATCCTAGTAACTCTCAGGTTTGTTCCATTGATGTTGTTCCAGCATTCTTACATAATATGAACATAGACTATCATTTTTTGTTTCCTTCATTTAACACTGTGCAGTCAAATTCATCTATTTGGGGAGCCATTTCACAAAAAGAGTGAAAACTAGGAGGGTCTTTGGGGTCGATGAAGTCTGCTATGCCTCAGCAGAAATCTCCTTCTTTTCCCAGGAATCCAAACTCCTTTCAGCAGGTGACATTTAATGTAATGGGAGATGTCTTGTGCATACTTCTTCTTTCTTTACTGTTCTCTATTGATAGGGCATTTAAGCTGCTTTTCACCTGGGCCACTCTGTGTCATGCAGAAGTAAACACTTGGTATATAATTCTTTGTCACCATCTCTGATTATTTTCTTGTAATATTACAGAATCAGAATTACTTGGTAAATTCTATGTGCATTTTATAGATTCTTCATATCTTCTGGAAAATGAGTCTCCAGAGTTGTGACATATGTAAGTGTATATGCAAGAGTATTGTGAAAGAGTGCTGGGCTCATAGCATCTGTACCACCTTGTCTTTCATACTTGTGAATCCTTGCTAGGTCGATATCCAACAGATATTCTTTTAGTCTCAAATCATATGCAAAATTCCATGCATCCTGACTGATGGAAAACCAAGGTGGGGACCTTTTTATCTGAGTTTCAGTGTGGTTTCACTGAACTGTGCAAGCAACCTACCCACAAAAATAACCTGGGCTTGAATGCAGGTGTGGAGATCACTGAGTCTATACTTCTGTTGTCTTTTGCATACTATTCTTGGTTCAATATATATGGAACCAATTCTCTGGTCATCATTTTGTGATAGACACTAAGAAACTTAAGTGCCCACGGCATCCCCCAACTCTAGTTGGAATGACAATTATACAAGCAAAAATAAATATTGGTGAAGATGTGGGGTAAAAGGTACATTCATACATTGCTGGACTGCAAATTGGTGCAACCATTATAGAAAGCAATATGGAGATTACTCAGAAAACTGAAAATGGAACCACCATTTAACCCATTTGTCCCATTCCTAGGTTTATAGCCAAAGGACTTACAATCAACATACTACAGTGACACAGCTACATCAGTGTTTATAGCATATCAACTCACAATGGTAAACTATGGAAATAACAGGTGTTCCTCAAAAAGATGAATAGAAAAAGAAAATGTGGCATGTATACATAATGAAATATTACTCAGTCTTCAAGAAGAATGAAATGATGACATTTGTTGGTGAATGGATGAAGCTGGAGAATATCATGCTAAGTGAAATAAGCCTATCCCCAAAAACCAAAGTCCAAATGTTTTCTCTGATATCTGGATGCTAATTTACAATAAGGGGCAGGGATGCTAGAAAAGGACAGAATTACTTTGAACTAGACACAGGGGTTTGAAGGGAGGTTACAGTCTATGGGGTAGGAAGAATAGTAGAATGGATCAGACATTATTACCCTATGTGTATATATGAGTACATGACCTGTGTGTTTCTCCATCATGTACAGCCAGAAGAATAGGGAGTTATACTCCATTTATATATAATGTGTCAAAATGCATTCTATTGTTATGTAAAACTAATTAAACCAAATTTTAAAAAAGAAAAGAAACTTAAATGGCCATACATTTCCCCCAATTCCTCTTTGCCAATTGTGAACATTGCTTCTGTCCCTTTAGGTCCCTGACATATCAGCTCCTCCTGCCTCAGAGTGTCATGGCCTGAGTTGGATATCTATTAGATTTTTGCCAACATATGAAATGAATGGAATCCTCTGGCCTGAGATTTTTGGGTGGTCCCACAATGATGTACTTTTCTGTTGTTGTTTGTTTTAATTTCTTAAATTTTATTCCTTTGACTTAGGTTTTTTTTTTTTCATTTTTACAGAATTCATTTTGATTCATTGTACACAAATGGAGTACAAATTTTAATTACTCTGGTTGTACATGGTGTAGAGTCACACTATTTGTGTAATCATACACATACATAAGGTAATGATGTTTGTCTCATTCCACCATCTTTCCTTCCTCCTGCCCCCTCACACACACATATGCACATACAAATGTGCACACACATGATACAGACGTCTGGATTTGCAATTCCAGTTTCAATATCCCATTCCACACATGATATTTTCCCTGCCATCCATCTTCCACTCCTTCTGATCATGGGTCAGTGTGAGCTTTGCCATTTATTCCTCTGTAGGTAACCTTTCTTTTCCCTCTGTGTCTGACTCCTAAAGCTATGTTAATTTCCTGTTGGTATTCAAGCATGGGCTCTAACACGCCTGTTTGTTTATTTATCGTGTGTGGATTTCATTGAGTTACCTGCATTATGGGTGCTGGTTTTAATTGTAAAGTCTGTTTGTCTTCATCTCTGCACTTCCCTCCCTCAGTTGGTTTCCCCTTCCCCAGGAGTCTTCAAGTCTCTTTAGTCTTCTTACTTTCTCTGATTTCTCAGTCATTACTACTGATTTCTATTTAAATTCACCAAACCTTTTCTTTGTTATGTTCAATATTTTGTTAAGAATGTCTAATGATGGTTTTAGTTTTATTTCTGATATTTAAATTTTTCATCCTAGGTTTCCCTATTTTTATACCTTTCAAAGTTCTAATTTCTCAACTCTTTAGGCAATATATTAATTTTTCTTCTGAGATCCTTTAACATATTCATCAAGTTTATTCAAAGTTCATTTCTGATACTTTCTTTTTAAAAATATTTTTGGTTCTTGTCTTAGATGAACAGAATGCCTTTATTATATTCATTTATTTTTATGTGGTGCTAAGGATCAAACTCAGTGCCTCACATATGCTAGGAAAGTAGTCTGCCACCCACTGAGTTATAGTTTCAGCCCCTCATTTCTGATATTTTCAATAGCTAAGTTATCTGTATGTTTCTATTAACTAATTTTCTCTTGATAAAATCACATATTTTTTAAAAAATATGCATCCTTCATATATTTTTCATTTAGTTCTGGAAAATGTTATCAAAAACACAGAACACTGACCTGATAAGAATTCTATTTGTCTATCTATCTATCTATCTATCTATCTATCTATCTATCTATCTATCATCATCTACCAGAAGAGAGGGATATAGACCTAGCTCCTCTATCTCTTCCAAGAAGACAGCAAGTGTGACATTCACTAGTCTGAGTCAGTCAACTTTGAACTTTCAAATACCAGATTCCAGGTGTAATAATCTATACAAGTGTCTTGGCATTTGAGTGTCAAATATTAAGACGATGCATCTTTGCCTATGACACCAGACCTCAAGTGCCCATGCTGCCAGTTTGCTGAAATCATCGATAGCAATTGGACTTAAAAGAGCCTGGACTGTGGTTGCAGCTTTGAGTTATTTACTCTGAATTTAAAATACTTGAAGACTCACAGGTATAGGTGTTGAGACATGGTGAGAGTTCAAGTCTTTAAGACTTTGCTGTCACAAGATTGAAAGTCTCAAGGTCTTGTGTGGCAGTGCTGCCATGAGAAGACTTTCCTTTCTAACCCCACACATGGTCACTGCTTCTCCTACAAGACTCATTTAACAAAATTATTTGGGAGAGTGGATCATTTTGTGACAGGAACTCAGAGGATCAAATTTGATTTGCTGGCTTATACATTTCTCAAAGTTGTCCCTTATCCCTTCCTTTCAGAGAAAATGCTCATATCAGACATTTGTGATTGCTTATCACAAGTTTTAGCACAAAGCCCAGGTATGGAAGGACACTGACACGGGTTCCCTTGGGACATGCTCATTGTTCTGGAATTTAGTTCCAATAAATTTCTTTATACTGAAAATCTTAATGAGTTCCAAGGAACATATATTCTTTTGGTTTAATCTGTAATATCTTCTTGTGGAGGAAATGAATGAAGATTTTTAATATTTAGAACAATTAGAGACCAAAGAAATTAAAGGGATACAAATAGGAAAAGAAGAACTCAAGGTGTTACTATTTGCCTATGACATGATGTTATATATAGAGAATCCAAAATACTCCACTACTCCACTCTTCTAGACCTAATAAATGAATTCAGAAAAGTAACAAGATATATAATCAATACACATAAATCTAATGCATTTCTATACATAAGTGATGAATCCTCTGAAAGAGAAATTCAGAAAACCACTCCATTCACAATAGCCTCAAAACAAAACAAAATACTTGGGCATCAATCTAACAAAAGTGGTGAAAGACCTGGAAAATGTAAACTACAGAACACTAAAGAAAGAAATGGAAGAAAACCTTAGAAGATGGAAAAATCTCCCATGTTCTTAGATAGGGAGAATTAATATTTTCAAAATGGCCATTCTACCAAGGGCACTATAAAAATTCAATGCCATTTTAATTAAAATTCCAATGACATTCCTCATAGAAATAGAGAAAACAATCATGAACTTCATCTGGAAGAATAAGAGACCTCGAATAGCCAAAACAATCCTGAGCAGAAAAATTGAAGCAGGAGGTAACACAATACCAGGTCTTAAACTATACTAGAGAGCAATAGTAACAAAAAAAGCTTGGTATTTTTACCAAAACAGACAGGCAGAACAAGGTTACAGAATAGAAGACACAGAGATGAAAGCACATAAATACAGTCACCTCATACTACACAAAGGAGTCAAAAACATACAACGGAGAAAAGATAGCCTGTTCAACAAATGGTGCTGGCAAAACTGGAAATCCATATGCAGTAAAATGAAATTAAACCTCTATCTCTCACCCTGCACAAAACTCAACTCAAAATGGATCAAGGACTTAGGAATTAGACCAGAGACCCTGTACCAAATAGAAAACAATGTAGGCCTGAATCTTCATCATGATGGTTTATGATCAGACTTCCTTAAAAAAAAAAAAAAAAAAAAAAAAAAAAAAAAAACTCTCAAAGCACAAGAAATCAAAATAAGAAGCAATAAATGGGATGGACTCAAACTAAAAACATTTTCTCTGCAAAGGATACAATCAAAAATCTGAAAAGAGAGCCTACAGAGTGGGAGAAAATCTTTTCCACATGCACTTCAGATAGAGCACTTATCTCCAAAATTTATAAAGAACTTACAAAATTTTACACTAAAAATACAAAGAAACAAATCAATAAATAGACCAAGGAACTGAAAGACACTTTGTAGAAGACATGCAGGCAATTAATAAATATATGAAAAAGTGCTCGACATCTCTAGTAATTACAGAAATGCAAATTAAGACAACTCTAAGATTTTATCTTACTCCAATTAGAATGGCTATTATCAAGAACATAAACAATAATAGACGTTGGCATGGATGTGGGGAAAAAGGCACACTTTTACATTGCTGGTGGAATTGAAAATTAGTGCAGCCATTCCGGAAAGCAGTGTGGAGAATCCTCAGAAAACTTGGAATAGACCCACCTTTTGACCCAGTTATCCCACTCCTTGGTTTATACCCAAAGGACTTAAAATTAGCATAATACAGTAACACAGTCACATCAATGTTTATAGCAGCTCAATTCATAATAGTTAGATTGTGGAACCAAACTAGATATCCTTCAGTAGATGAATGGATAAGGAAATTGTGGTATATACACACAAGAGAATATTATTCGGCCATAAAGAAGAATAATATTTTGGCATTTCCAAATAAATGGATGGAATTGGAGAATATCATGCTAAGTGAAATAAGCCAATCCCAAAAAACCAAGGGCCAAATGTTTTCCCTGATAAGTGGAGTATGATATATAATGAGGGTGGGGGGATGGGAAGTGAGAGAAGAATGGAGGAACTTTAGATTACATAGAAGGAAATGAGAGGGAGGGAGGTATATAATATCGTGGAATGAGACAGACATCATTACCCTACGTACATGTATGATAACATGAATGGTATGAATCTACATCATGTACAACCATAGAAAAAAAATGATGCATCCAACTTCTGTACAATGAATCAAAATGCAGTTGGTAAAAAATAAATAAAAAAATAAATAATTTTAAAAAAAGAAATACAATCTGTTTTATATGAAATGCATCTCTCTAATGGGGCAAACAAGAACACCTGTCATGAGATATCTTCCTGCATATACC
The DNA here is from genome assembly GCF_902686445.1 of Sciurus carolinensis. Lineage (NCBI taxonomy): Eukaryota > Metazoa > Chordata > Mammalia > Rodentia > Sciuridae > Sciurus > Sciurus carolinensis. The sequence goes on along the minus strand of NW_025920475.1, from coordinate 41,123 downwards.
ATCTAGAATAAATTTCTTCCTGATATTTCAATTTTTGTTAATTCTCAAGGATACAAAACCTTTCCCACTTCCTCCCTGAAGGGATCATGTTCTTCAACTCTCTTGTTTTTTTTTTTTTTTTCACATGGTTCAATAGTGACTTAATCACTGTACGATGTGGGAGGAGGTAAGTAAGGCCTTGTCCAGGGTTTGCAGGGATCAGCCATGATCCTGGGGGCTTGTGCCTATGAAATCTAAAAGAGCAAACCAGCCCTGGCTCTCCTCTTCAGAATTTTATGGAGTGATGACTAGGTTTGTATCTTTTATAAGTTACTATTATTAGAAAAATTCAGTCATTCTCAAACAAAATTATTTTCAATTCATCTACTGGGCCAGAAAAATAAAACTTGATTTGCCTTTGGAAGATAAACAAAAGATAGCAGCTGTGTAAGTGAATTAACCCATAGTTCAAAAGATGATAGGAATGTTATATTTGAATAGTAATTTAGAGTTTCCCATGTTCCAGGATCCTGTGAAGTAGGAAATTGTATAAACTCAACCTTATATATTTGGTAAAGTAAATGGCAACCACTATTAAGTTAGGTCAAACATTGAATGACACATTTTTCACTGATCAAAAATAATACCTAGTTATAAGAAACAAAAGTTAATTTGTATAAAAATTCAGACTCATGCTTGACTTAGACATAGTGATGTTTTAGAAGTGGCCTTTCAAACCCTAACATGGGTTACCAATTAAAAATACACACTAACAGACCAAAGCAAACAAAGCACAGAAAAAGTGGGCAATGGTTGCAGAACTAGGAAGTTGGAGTGCAGATTCTGGAGGAATGTCAGCATGGTGAGAGTGAAGCCTAGTCACCTCTGGTGCTTCCTGCACACATCCGGACCCTTCATAAAGCAGGCTCCCTCAGTCATTGTTTCTTCACAGAAAATGCCTGCCCAGTATCTCCTAAGAAAACAGAAGAAAGTTTGAATGTTCAAAGACATTCTGTTTTACTAAAATCTCTCAACAGAGTACTCTGATGTTCTAGGATGTTTATCTTCATAGAGTATGCATGATTTGGAAAGGCAGAAATCTGAAAATGACTTGGCACTGATCACATGTATTTGTTCTACATTTATTCTCTTATACTGTTCACCAACTCATGCATGTCTGATGAATTTCAATGGCCAACCACCTAGTATGGTCAATTAGGTTATTTAATATAGTTGAATTACATTACCAAATATGTGAAGATTTTTTACACATTGCTGTTTATTCCATTTTAATTTACTCTTGAAGTTTTTCCCTCTCCCTCATTACAGGATAAATTCTTTGATGATTTGAGGATGTCTACCTTGTTTTAAAATTCTTTGAGCACCTTGACCACCACCTAAAGCACTCAAAGTTAACTTGTACAAATTTTTTTTTCCAAAGTAGGAGGGAAACAAAAAATAAAGTAATAAAGAAAATCTCAGATTTAAAAACTTGCAAACCCTCCAAACAGAATTTTACTGAACCCATTATGACTGCTTCTGCTTTTCAGCAAACATGGGCCAAAATGTAGCTCTTACAGGCCGATGTAGAGCTGACAGGAGGTGTGAGGGCATCTGGGATTTACCGTCAGCATCCTGTCTGACTTACCAGTGTCTAAGTCATGCAGCAGGCCAGAATTGGACAAGAAACTCTCCAGTTTATTCTAGGAACTGTAACAGGGCTATGCAGAACTGATTATTAGACTACAACATCAGTTAAGGTTTCACCAGTTTTTAAAGATTGTACCCTTCAAAATGGATATTACTTGGTTGTGTGAAAATTAAACAAGTAACAAAATAAGCTACAAAGTGACAAAAAAGTGACAAAAAGCCTGTCTTTTTGGTTCCAAAATCCAGGCAGTGTATGGGTATGTGCCAAGTGTTCCCCACCTCAGATTTTCACTACACTTATAAAGGGAATGGTTTTCTAAATGCTATCAGCATTCTGTTGTGGAAGGATCAGGGGAGGGAAATAAGTTCCACCAGGCTTTGGAATGATACTTTCAATGCCTAAATAAGAGATAAATAAGTATTAAAGTGCAAAAATTAGTTAATGAACATTTTAGGTTAATTTTTGACTTTTAGCACTGAAGCAGACAGATACTGAGATTCATTCATAGCTAATTTCAACATTAATCATGGTAAAACACACATTGATGGCAGATATTAAAGCATATGAAACAAAATTGTTCAAAAGATTAAAGAAAGGCAGAAGAAAGGATTAGCCTACTAAGAGGTGGTTCTTCCACCTATATCTACCTTAATCCCTTATTCCACCAATTTCTTTGAGAGGAGGGAATGGAGTAAAACAAGGAACAATATTTTAATATTCATGACTTATGTGTATACAATGTTTAACAAGATATAAAGTGGGATCCTACAGCCTCAGTTTTAGTCTCAGCACTGGTATGATCATTTCTAGGACTTCTCATATTCCAAAATGAACCCGAAGTTTTGAATGAGGATTCACAAGTGAAAGGTCATTGCAGGCAGAGTGCCAGCACCTTACAGGCACCCCATCCTGATTCCCAGAAAATGAGTTCATCCTGTCATATCATGAACAGGAACTGAGATTACAGATGGAGCTAAGCCACTCAATTGATTTTAAGATGGGAGATAGACTTGGATTATCCATATTCACCCTGTGTAATCACAGGGTTCTTGTGGAAGCAAGAAGGAGACTCAAGTTCAAGTAAACAACATGAAGACTACAGCCAGTCATGGCTGGCTTGGACAGTGGAGGGACAAGAGCTGAAGAGCACAGACAGCCTCTGGCAAGTAATGTCAGAGAAGAGCAGCAGGAATGGGATGACCTTCAACTCTCTTCATTGGGTACTTGCCTGAAGCCTGAGAGAATGTTGAGGATGTTTACAGTTTGGCTACAGATTAGAGGTTCCTTAAGAGTCACCTCTCTTCCTTGAAGCTGAACTTCCTCTCACCTCATGACTAATGAGAAAGAGTTCAAAGTGTAGAACACTTGCCCTCAGAGCTGAAATGGAATAGAAATGGTGTAGAAATTATGTATGAAAGCAATGTGTAGCCAGGAGTGGTGGGCATCAGAAGCTGCTATGGAAACAGGTTAAAAGGCCACACTGTCCATTGAAGGGTCACAGTACCCAGAAACTTAGTCACCTCTGCAGGACTTCCAAGAAAAATATCCAGCCTGTGACATTAAAGCCAGTGATAGTATTTTAAAGTGACATTCTTCCAAAAGGCCTTCAATAGAAGAGATGAACGGTCAAAAAGTTGCAGTGAAACCAGAGACCAACCAATCAGTAGAGACAAGGCCTGCACTAGGAACCCTGCATGTGGAACCACTAAACAAGCTTTATAACAAATGACCTGGGGACTGGGGATATAACTCAGTTGGTAGAGTGCTTGTTCATAAGCACAATGTCCTGGTTTCAGTTCCTAGCAGCAAAAAAAAAAAAAAAAAAAAAAAAAAAAAAAAAAATCCATATTAAGCTCACACCACTTCCTGAGGAGCCAATTGTAGATGATTTCAGTGCTATTCAGACTGTCCTGCCCCTTATTCCTCACCTACCCCAATCCTAACACTGAGTGAACATTGCCTTTCAGGTAATGGTCAGCACACCTACTTTCTGTGTTCTGCAACTCCTAGGATGAAAAGGGCTTAAATACACATCTCTGAGACTTGCAAAAGGAGAGGAGACACACCAACCCATTGCTTCCTTAGCCAGGTATCAAGGTTAAAAGGCATTTTGGTAAAGCAATTTTGAGTCTCCTCATTTGAGCTCCAATAATGGAATCACAAGTTACAGTAGGGCTGCTTCTACTCAGGATAGGGAAAGAAAAGGGGACACAATACCAAAGACAGGATAGAGCCTACTGAAGAGGACAGAGGGACCTGAACCATGACAGAACAATGCTGTAAGAGTATTCAAAGGAGATTTCTGGAACTTAGAGTACAAGACTGCACCTGCTTGGAAGAAGGACAATCAAGCAGGAAGGCAGCAGGCTCAACTGTCAAGGAAAAAATACAACAATCCCAACTGACAGTTTTTTTCAGAACAGTAACTTGATGTTACAGCTTCCCCAAATCAGGGAGGCACTAAAAATTTGGCCAGACCCTATCTTTAAGTAGAAATAAACAAGGGGCAGAGTAAAGAGTTCAGGGGATCCTGACCTCTAGGTTCAAACACAAAACAAAACAAAACAAAAAAACTCAATGAACATTCACCACCACAACCACCCCACCACCAACACACATGGTCTGATTTACTGCTCTTCCCCTCAGGAATCATGGCACTGAAGTTGGCTTCTAGAGAGAAACATTCATTGAAATTCCCAACTTCACTTCCAATCAAAATCCTTCTATACTGGTTTTGATCCTGATCAATGAAATGCCTAACTGTGTTAACAAGGCTCCTGAGAAATTATGGTAAAGCACGTAATTTGAAAGTAATTGTAACGGTTCAAAGTGAAACCAGTGGACATCCAGAGACTTGGGAATTTAGAGGGGAGGAGATACAAAGATCTGGCAGGAGATGGCACTTGATTTCTCTTCCCAGCAGTTGTTTCTGGGCCTTGGACGCCATGGGTCCCCATTAGTGCCTGCTGTGACATCCTGACCACTCTCCAGATACCTCCTGATGTCACAGAGAGGCTGGAATAACAACCTCTGAGGTCACCATTGCCTAAACAACTGAAGACGCTTCCGGTCCTCGCCTCTTCAGCCCAAGATTCAAGGCAAGCACCAGGTCAACCATGAAGCTGTGAGGGAAAACCAAGGACTGAGCCCCAAGGGCATGTTCTTTACAAGAAGCCCTCTCCCAACTCCTTCACCCACTGGAAGTGGAGCAAGGGTCCTTCGGGGCACAGTCCACCATTGTCCACACCAGGTATGTGGGCCGCCTTGACAGCAGCATCCTGCTGCGGGCAAATGGGACCACCGCCAGAGGTCTGTGGGACCAGGGAGGGACGGAGGGTTGCGCAAAGACACGGGGGTTAACCCACAGAGCACCAGCCCCAACAGCATTGCCCTCCGGTCTCACTCCTCCAGGCACTGACTCGGCAGAGATATCATCCAGTGCAGGAACTAGCCTAGGACCTAGCCACACAAATGGAGCCTCCACCTCAGAAGCCCAATCACAAAGTTTCCAGAGAATCAATGGTCAGAAGGGAACACTACCTACCATACCCAACTCCACACAGCATGACTCAAAACCCTCCATCGGAATCAACAAAAGATGATGAAATTGCTTCTTTGGACTGGTGACTGCAGGTACAAAGATTCACAGAAGCCAGCATTTTAAAAACCCTCTTTGAGCCCTGAGTGATCTCAGAAGACATAAGTTATTAATTCCTATCTATTCCTTCATGTCCATCAAGAAAAATAATATTTTCCTAAAGAGAAACACAACTGAGTTCACCAAAGCTGTGTCCAGGGGCAACTCTTTTGTCATCCCCTGTAGGATCTCCAACTGAGATTAAGTTTGACCTCCACCCTTCCCTTGTGAACCAATCTACTTCCTTTGCAAGGAGCCAGGGAGCCTGCCCCAGAAGGATGCTACATTCTGAAGATATGTGTAGGTGCTCCTTTGAATTTCCTTCACAGAACTCCTTGGGAACATCCTTCTTCAAATGGGGCTGATTAACATCCCATATTGGCTCTTTCATGGGCATACAGTATCCTATCTGTTCCCATTGATGTTCCATCTGCAGGGATGCCCACTCTTCCAAAGGCAAGGTAACTGGGGCAGAAGTGAGGACCCCTAATCAGGCTTCTTGCTGAAAACTCAGGTTGTTATGAGCTTCCACTGACTCTTGCTACCTCCCCCCATCACTTTCTGTTGGCTTGATTCAACAGAGGAGACAATGTAGACAAAGGAGCATCCACATCTCTAAAGAGGGTCAGTGTGTCAGTTGAATCCTCTTCCAGTCAGACCTCTGTGGAGCACTTTGAATGAAAAGCATGCCAAGACACAACATTCACTTTCTGAAGAACTTTGACTCATAGATGGAAACAGTTTGGCCAGAAGATTTAGTTGCATGTCAAGAGCTGTAGTCCTGTGGTGTGTCATCATACATAGATTGATTCCAGTCTTTGTAAGCCAGAAAAGGGTTGTGGCTGCACTCTTACCAGAGGAAATCCTTAGTGATCCATGGTGGCCTGGGACAGGGGAGAGGCTGAAACATCTCATATACATGAAATTCTCAGGTCACTATTATAAGAAGTCTGTTGGGTTAATTCAAACAAGAAACCCTTGCCTTAAAAACACTCTGTGCCTCCTCTTGAACATTGCCTGTCCAAAATACTAGTCAGGAGCAATTAGGCCAAATGGAAAAGGTCACAGGTGGTATTTGCTCTTTCCCATCATCTCAGGGACTGGGGAGGCTGAGGCAGGAGGATCTCAAGTTCAAATCAGCCTCACCAAATTAGGGAGATGGTAAACCACTTAACCAGACCCTGGTTGTAAATAGAAATATCTGAAGGGCAGAGGGAAGTTCTCAGGGACTCCATTCCTCTGGGTATGGTGTGCCGACCAAAGCAAGGCAAAACATAAGAAAACAACAAAAAACTCAATGAATTTTCACCACCATTACAGTGCCTCTCCCGCCATTAGCCCTTGGTCTTGTTTACTACAATTACCCTCAGGAATCATGACACTGACTTTGGCTTCCAGAAAGTCACTTATAGGAATTCCCCATCCTTTCCTTCCAATCAAAATCCTTCTACCCTGTTTGGATCCTGCTCAGTGAAATGAGTTAACATTGTGATTACAATGCTTCTGGGAAATCACTGTAAAGCACGTACCAAATGCAATGTTCAAAGTGAAACCGTTGGCATCCAGCAACTTGGGGATTCAGGGACATGGAGATACCAGAATCTGACAGGAGATTCCACTTACTTTCTCTTCCCAGCCAGTGTTTCTGTGCCTTGGGCACCATGGGTCCCCATCAGTGCCTGCTCTGAAATCCTGGCCACTCTCCAGATACCTCCTTAATGGCAGAGACAACCCAGACTGACAACCTCTGACTTCACCATTGCCCAGGCAACCAGAGACACTTCCTGTTCTGGTTGCTTCAGACCAAGATTCAAGTCAAGCACCAGCTCAGCCATGAAGCTATGGGAAAGACCAAGGGAATGAGCCCCAATAGCATGTTCTTTTCAGGAAGTGATTTCCCAATTCCTTCACTCACTGGAAGTGGAAAGAATGTCTTTTAAGGGCATAGCCCTTTGGGACTCGGGGCAATCCCACACTTTCCAGGACCCAGCAGAGTGAAGTCTGCCTCCCTATTCACCATTCAGGCTGCTAGGAACACAATCCACATTTGGTTACACCAGATATGTTGGCCAGCTTTACACCAGTATTCTCTGCATGCAATTGGACCCCTACTCAGGCACAGATTTTTGGGCAAGGATCCAGGGATCACCAGCATAGCACACACCCTTGCAGCACTGCCCTCCAACCCTACTATTCCAGTCCTGGGCTTACTGGAGGTTTTGTCCAGTCAGGGAACTGCCCTAGGGCCCAACCAGCCGCGTGGAGTGGGGGCTGAGGACATCAGACTATAGTGAATAATCCAATGCAGTTCGGTGGGTTAGGTTAAGTTTGAGTTGGAAAACATCACACAAAGTCTGACATTTCATGCTTCAGGTGATAAGGTCACAAGGCATGGGCACTATGGACACACACACACATGCTCACATACCTCTGCCTGATATTTGCACCTATTCTCTCCCTGATGATTACTGCTCAAACTAAAGGATTCTGCATAGATACTACTCCATAAAGTTACTCTGACATCCCTGTACTCACTGCAACCACCCCAGTTGCCATAGCTCCCACATAGGACTGCAGTGATCTCCCTACACCTACCTTCCTAGGGGAATCTGTCCTGCTTCACCTGTGTGAACTCTCTTGAGGTGGGGTCTTCTGGGTTGTGCTTCCACCTGCTGGAGTGGGGAACCCACAGTAGTCCTGCTCCACCCTTGCTGGAAACTGTCTAGAAGCCCAGGATCTCCTTTAGTCTGTACTGTTGCCAACCTCTGGCAAACAACAAAATAAGCCAGACTCTGTGGTGTCACGCAGTGTCACTGTTGATCCCCTGACTGCAAAGTGGGCCTCTTGTCTATGCCTTCAGGGCTATGTGGTGTGGAGACATCCACCTTCCAGTGCCATTCTGCAAGCCACAGTGTAGGTGCCTTGGAGTCCCCATAAGAGCAGCAGGTAGGGAAGGCTGCAAGGTGGGCAGCATCAGCTGGGTTCCTTGCTAGTGGCCAGGCATGGTAGACCAGGACAGGTCCTCGCTGGCACCACAACACAGTGGCCATTGCAGGGTCTACTGCTCCCACCCATGACAGCCAGAGCCAATGCAGGGACTGAAGGTTGCTTGGAGCTAAGGGCCATCTCTCCAGTGCAATGACATCCCAGGGACAGACATATGCAGGCCCCAGCATTTCCACACATGTCACCCATTTTAGGCATAGACAGACTGAATTTCCATGGTGGGTATCATCTTAAAAAGTCTTTTTTACCTGGTGTCTGTTTAAATTCCCTGGTTAGTGTGCCAGGTCAAGTTATCTGGCCAATATCTCTGACATGTACCTAGTCATTGAAACTGGCTACTGCCTGTGGTAACAGTACCTGGTCACAGTATTTGGCTAATGTTTCTGGTTACTTTACCACCATGATATATGGCTAATGTCTGTGGTCACTGAACCAGGTCATAGTATCTGGGTTTTATCTCTCTTTACTGTACCTTGTCACACAGTATGTGGGTATTCTCCGGTTACTGTACCTGGTATGGTATGTTTGATTTGTCTCTGGTTATTATAACTGGTCATTGCATCTAACTAAGGTGTCTTGCTATTGTACTTGGTCAAGATATCTTGGGATTGCCACTGCTTGCCTCCCTGGTCACAGTATCTAGAAATTGTCACTGATTGCTATACCTTGTCATGCTATTAGACTGATGTGTTTGGGTACTGTTATCTAATCATGGTATCTGAGAATGATCTTCTATTTCTATACTAGGTCACACTACCTGGTTAATGTCTACTGTTACTGTACCTGGTCAAGATATCAGGATAAAGTCTGCTTGTAGTACCTGGTGAAGGAATCTGTCTAATGTCTCTAGTTACTATAGTTGGTCACAATAGGTATTATCTCCTATCATGGCAACAGGACTTGGCATAGAATTTTTTTCTCTGGTTACTGTTCCTGACCAACTATCTGACTAATGTCTCTAAATATATTAGCTGGTGCATATCTGTTTAGTGTCTTTGCTTACTGTTCACAGAATCTGCTTATTTTATCTATATAATGTCCCTGGTCACAGCACCTGGGAACTGTGTCTATTCACTATTTACCTATTCATAATTTCTGGATTATGTCTCTGATGCGTATTTGGTCATTGTATCTGGGTATTGTCTCTTTCAGGGCCTGGTTATGATATCACTCAAATGTCTTTGGTTGAGGTACATGGTCACAGTATCTGGCTAAAGTCATTGACTTATTCTGGGTCATGGTATCTATACCTTGCTTGGTTTTAGTACCCAAGGTTTTTGGGCTTCATTGATTTTGGGTCTGGCAAGATAGAACATGATGGCAGGGGATAAAGTGGTGGATTCTCACTGCTTCTTGAATCACACTGTTATGGACTTTCATTGAGGATTATGACCACACCCCACACTCTCATGCTTTCTGTATACCTATGAAAAGAGCATGATGGAGAGCACTCAGAGCCTGCCACCAAAGGAGTAATAACTGGGTTCAATTAGACTGTGGCTGCAGCAGCCTCTGAGCGCCTGAATGACTAGATCCTGGGAAAGAAACCCTGGGATGCAATTATCTATCCATCCCTATGCCCACAGGGTGGCCTGAGATTTTCTTCCAAAAACTGTCTTTTAAGTGAATTCACACTTTTACACCCTTGAGTGGGATGGAGGAGTGTGGTCATTTGCTGAGGAGTCCTCAAAGCAGTTTTCCTAACATCCCAGTGTCAAGTACTTGGTTTTTTTTTTTTTTTTAATGGAACTCAGCTCCTCAACAATCATGCCCTCCTGGCTCTGACCTTTATTCTTTCTACTTTTCTGGCCAACTGTATGTTTTAAAAAACTTTTTGTGCTCTGCCTATTACTCCTATTTCATACTGTAAACCTAGATGAAAGCAGTCAGCAGTATCCACTCCAAAGCCTGAATGCTGAGTCACCTGGACATTTCCTCCTCAGGTTAATTATTCTGACCTTTCAACTCAACCTCACACAGTGTCTCAATGGAGGAACAAGACACAGACATGCTCTTTGCAAGAATGTACTGCAAATCATGTCAATTCCAATGACTGAGGCCTAGTGTCCAGCAGAAACCTCATCAGCACAGTCTTTACACTTGCATTTCTATCAGCATTCTGTTACTCTCAGTCAGCACCAGAGTCACCTCTTCAGCTATAAGTACAGCACTCTAAACTTTTGGTACTCTTGTGTTTCCAAATTTTCTGAATTCTTCCTGCAAACCAGTTAAAGGCTTCTGAACCACATGGTCAAGTGCTGCCACAACAATGGTCCCATTTCTTCCTACTAGTTTTCTGTGTCATTCTGCTTTCAGTTGCTGTGATAAGACATTGTTGGCTAACAAGGTATGAAAAAGAAATATTCATTTGACTCAAGGTTTTGGTCCATGGGTTTTGGGTCCCATTCTTTGGGGGTATCATAAGCAGAAATTCACAGCACAGAACTGGTAGTGGAGGAAAGCTAATCATCTCCTGATAGAAAAGAAGCAGAAAGAGAATGAGAGTTAGGGAGAGAAAGAGGAAGGTGCCAGTAACATAGCTTACCTGTCAAGACCATGCCTCCAATGTCTCATTATATATTCCCAATGACTCCACCTGGTAGTCTCCACCAAATACCCATTTTACATTGAACTACAAATCCATCAATGGATTAGTCAAAGTATGTAGTTACAGTCTTAATGATCCAATCACTTACCTGAGGACCCCACCTCTGAATACCACTTCCTTGGGGCCAAGCTTTCAGCACATGAGTTGTCAGGGGGTCTTTAAGATCCAACCCATAATGGGAGGCTCACAGACTTTGATGAGAATGTAGATCCTCTGCAGGTATTGGGTTCAAAATATTTGCAATTCAGATACATTCTCTTTCACTTACCCTTCATATAACTGTGGCTCTGGCACTGAACTTTGCAATCTTCAGAGTTACTGCTCTTTCAAGAGTCTTTATTGATCACCTACTATGAACATTTCTGTGGTAACCTCTAAAGGCATATAAACCTATGAAATAAGATAAATTTATGTTCCTTGACCAAATGGGAGTCAAGATGTGAACCTCAAGGACAGTGGACCACAAAAGTTAGGCAGATCATAAAGAGCATTTGATTCAGTAGCATTCAATTATCTTCCATTTCCTCCTGTTCTTCTTTCTTTTCCTCCACTGTAGTTTGAGAAGACTCAGCTCCTCAAATGCCAAGGGAGAGTCTGATGTAAACCAAGATGTCTAGAACAAGATGTTCTTGTCCCAGGTTGGAGAGAGCTCCCTTAGGGCTCTGCTGTCTGTGTTCTTTTCTCCACTTACATTCAGATTGGGAGAGGGGCATTGTAGAGAATCATGGTTCTGTCTTGACAGAGGAAGCAGAAACATGTTATAGAAATCAAACTCAAGTCAAATTCAAAATGACCCAAGCAACCATCTGACTAGGTTCTTTAGAGATGACCTCTGGTGACTCTTTAGACTATGGGCCTGGGATACTTTGTGGAGCAGGCAGCCTATTGATGCACTCAAATGGGAATTTCATTGAATTACTAGTTATATTGAATCAGCTTGTGTGAATTTCTATGTCTATTGCAATAATTATCTTTAACAAATACCTAGGAAGTTGGAATGTCCACATATGTGTGAGTCATATCATTACCATATTTTGGGGAGTGAGGCCTTTGGACTCAGGGTGTGAGAGAAGGGACTGAGCAACATTGCTCACCTTCCCTATGCCTTAGTTTCCTCATATATACATAAGGGAATCAGAACCTCCAGGTCCCAATTTGAACTTCATCCTTTGTCTGGCTTTTCATGTGCTCCTGGTTCATCCAGAGGGTCACACACTCAGGCCCTCTTGTACTTCCTTCACTCTATACCTACTGATGCCACAACCTTTGTCCTTGTTATTAATCTGACTATAACCTGCTCCCCAGAACCTGCCAGGACTGGATATGCTTCCTCTATTCTTGTAGATAGCAAGTTCAATCCAGTTTTCTCTTTCTTCAGTTACTCCCTATATTGAGATTGGAGGGTTTCATGTATTTTCACTTAAAGAATGTTCTCATAAGGGAGGCTGCCTCTGTCACTTCATTGTTTGCTTCCTATAGTTCTTCTGTTCCTCACTTCTTGCATGTTTATCTTCTTTCCTGCATAGCTGATTTTTGTAGTAAAACATTTGAATTCTTTTTCCTTTCATTCCAATAATGCACTTAAGCTATATCTTTGTGGTTCCCATGTGGTTGTATTCAGCATGCAAAAGTGATACCTTGTTTATGTGGATCAACAGCAGAGACTTCAATGATTCTCAATGCTGCTCCTAGGCAGCTCCAACCCATCCCTCCCCAGTTACACATGTCATAATGTCCCATGTGTATCTTGTGTATGTTCAGTAACTTTGAGTCATAAATGCAGTTTTTGCTGCATTAGCATCTTTAATCATTTAAAAAGAAAAACAGTGCTAGCTGTTATAGTTTTCATAAATATTTTCCTCTTTCTGTTTCCATCTAGCTATAAATTTTTGTCTAATGTCCTCCACTTAATCTGGAAGATCTCCCACATGAGGGATACCTCTAGTGGTGACTTAAGTCCCTCAGTCCTTGTTTATTTTCTGTTGTTGTCTGAAACTGTGCATCCCTACAAAGCCCTTGAACAAAAATTCAACCCAAGTGCAAAAATATTGAGAGGTAGGGACTTGAGGAGATATTCAGGCCATGAGGCTCTGACATTATCAGTGGATGTGTACCTTTACAAAAGAGTACTTTGTCACATACACAAGGCCATAATGGTCTGCAACAACACACACACACACACACACACACACACACACACACACACAAACACAGGAGCACCTTTATTAAGCCAGGAATGTCAGGGCACTTTGTTAATCCTCCCACCCAAATTTGAAGGTCAGTCTGGGTAACTTAGTAAAAACTAGTCTCAAAATACAATTATAAGTGCTGGAGTTAGAGCTAAGTGGTAGAGTGTTTTCTCAGCATGTGTTAAGCTCCAGTTTCAATAGCCAGTCCTGTAAATAATTTAAAGGAAAAAAGTGATACTGCCGTTTACTGGTGATGAGTTCTGCTTCCTCTAATGTTGAAGTCTGAACACTAGAGAAGCACGCCAAGGCAAGCATATTAAGCAGGTTTTATTTAAAAGTAGTAATAACACAGACTTCTCCCAGGAGGGAGAAGGGGGCCATGGCCGATATTCTAGAATCCCAAGAAGTGAGTGCACCCTACATCTTTTATATGTTAAGGTCTCTTTTGTTCTCCAGTTCTCTTCCCCCTTATCTCTCCTTCCTGCCTATGTGACTAGGCCTGGTTTTGCAGGTGAGATGTAAAAAGTGAGAAGTGGGTGGGTCATGGAGAGGGCCAAAGTGATTCAGCCAGGCAAGGGCCCAGGGGGCATTAATTAGTAGCTCCTTGCTTGCAGTTCTTGATAAGGGCAGGTAAATTTGGTAATCAATGGACTCCAGAGATCCTTGACTTCCCATTCTCCCAGGAGCAGTCTCCAACTTCCAGAGGCAGATGGCGTTCATGGCTTCCATTTCCTCGATTTGACCCAATCCCCTATTTCTACACTAACTGCCTGTTGCCAATTCTGCCTTCAGAAGGAAGGATTAAGGGAAGTAATAGACTTGAGGGAGTGGGTTCAGTCCTTCTACCTAAACACATACATATTGGTCAACATAATCCACTGAAGCCAAAAGCTTCTGGGGTCCTAAAGTTACTAGAGGCCAAAGCCTCCAGTGAGATGAACATGGGAGTCAAAGCCCAGCCATGACAGGAACATTTCTTGCCGTGACTTCACAAGGAGCCCTTGTGAGAAAATGTGGAAGTCTGCCCATATAAGATACAAGCTGTAACTTGTTCTTTTTCATGAGGGCAGGGAGTTCTTGCCATGCCCCAATTCCCACCTCCTCCAGCCATACCCTACCACTTTAGTTGCCACTCAGTTAATTACTATCAGGGGATAAAATCACTGATTAGGTTAAGATCCTTACAACCCAATCATTTCTCCTCTGATTCTTCTTGTAATGTGTCACATGTGAGCTTTTGGAGTACACCTCACATCCAAATCATAACAGATTGGATTTTTGATTTTGGGTTTTCTTGTTTTGTTGCTTTCCTGTTGCCTTGGTTGTTAATTTTGTGTTTTTTTCAGCTACCATCCTTAGCTTCTCTTGCAGCTTATGATGTATAGTGAGAATAGTCAAAGGAACACAGTTTTGAATTTGAGGCATTTGGTCAGCTCCTCCTCAGAAGTTTCCATTACTGGCCAATATCAGCAACTGAGGGACATTGTCAGGGCAGCTTTGCACAGTGAAGCTGACTTCACACATCCTGAAGATGACAGAGGTGTCTGTTAAAGTCCTACAAAATGTCTAGTGGGGTTCTTCCCTCATTATGTCTAAGGTACAGAGAATGACTATGGAGCACCACAGTGTGGTGAAGTTGTTTGAAGTGATTGAGATGCCTATCAATGTCTACCTGATCATGGAGCACATGGGTGGGGGAGGGCTGCTGCAGCACATTGCAGAGGTCATGAGCTTGCAGGAATAGAGGCCTTCAGGGTGTTTGGGCATATTGCAAGCACCTTACACTCCTGCCACCAGAAGGGCATCATGCACAGGGAATTGAAGGTGGAAAGCATCCTTATGGATGCCCAAGGAGATATCAAGCTGTGTGACAATAGACTGAACCACATGTTCAGGGCTGGAGAGAGGATGCAGTGCTTCTGTGCACCCTCTACTCTTGAACATCAGATCTCTGCCTTCTGTGAGTACAAAGACTTCACAGTGAACATCTGGAGCCCGGGTGTGCTCCTGCATATGATGATGACGGGATGCTTGCCATTCAAGTGACCACCTTTTGGGAGCTGAGGAAGTGGGTCTGGAAGGCAAGGTATGACATACCCACTCATGTGACCCCTGCTGCACAAAAACCTCATTGCTAAAATGCTGACCATGGACCCAAGCAGAGGTCCACAGAGGACAAAACCATGGAATACCTATGGCTAAGCCAGGGCAGGCAATGTTCTCTGAGTGATTCCATTGAGGCCCCATCCAAAGATTTAGACCACAAAATAATGACAGTCACAGTGGACCTGGGTTATGGCCTACTTGACACCTGGTTATCTCTGAGGACACAAAAATTCAAGGAGATGATGGCTACCTATCTTCTACTCCAGCACAAGAAAACTCAGGGGACAGGCTTCAGAGTTGAAGGAAAGACCATGAATCAGGTTAAGTTTACTCTCTGTCCAAAGAGGAGTGGCAGGGCACCTGCCCTTCCTTCCCTCCCCATTTTGTCCAATGATCATCAGCTGCCTGAGGAGAGTGGGCATTCATGCCTGAAGGGCAGCAGAATAGCCAGCCTGTCTGCCATTGCCTGCTGCAATCTGAAGGCTGGGATCCTCACTCCCAGTGGAGTGCCCCAGCAAGCCCTGGCCACATTGAACCCCAGTGCCCATGAACACAGCATTGACTGGGAGAGGATGACAAGTAGGATTTTTGCTCGCATCACATGTACATGTTGTTGCTGCTGTGTGCCAGACCAAAAAGACAGGCCTAAGACTGAAAAAGTAGTTCCAATGGGAAGAGAGCTAAAATCTGAGATGGAAAAGCAAAGTGACTCCAACGGCATTGGGCAACTGAGACACAGGCACAGTCAAGAATTTGGAGTTGGGGGAATGCTGACATTATTGCATGTATCTTTTAGTGATGTCTCTTTCAACTGAAAAATCACTGTACACATTTGTGGGGTACAATGGTTTGGAATGACTGACTTATGCTAATTAATATGCCTATCTCCTCAGATACCACAAGATCTCACTTAGGTGGAACAGCTGCTGGAGGAGGTGTGTGACCTGTCACAGTCTCCTTCCCATTGATTCCAGTAAGAAGGATCTTGGAAGATGCCTGAATTCCAGAGAGCCCCTGATTCCCCACCTGGAAAAAATATCAGAGCCATTTTTCGGGGATACTTTCACCTACCCTGTTCTTGTCAGTCCCTTCTCCCATTTTTTCTTGGACAGCAAAGATGATTGATTCTAAATAAATTTCAGTTTCTCACACATGTTGTAATCAAACTGATGCAACAAAGATGGTCACAGCAATTTTGCAGTAGTGCATCCTCCTTGAAGAGTTGGGTCTGGGCATGCTTCAGGTGCAACAGCAGGTAGTCATATAGTACTTGGAATTTATTAAGAGACTAGTGAGACTTCTAGAAACCTACAGAACTTCCCCCACACAAATGATTCGAAGTGCCTCTGAATGGACTGTGCTCTGTCTTGCCTTGGATTAAAATGCATATGCAGTGTGACCTTCTGATAGTGATGGTACATTTTCAGAAGGGGTGCAGGGATAGAAGGTGCCATCAGCCTGTGTGAATTCTGCTGAGACACCAACAATATCATCAGGAATGTCTGTAAAGCAGAATGTGATGGGAGTGAGGGAGGCAGTGGGGAGCCTTCCCCCGAGCAGCTTAGGAGATACTCTTCCTATGTTTTTTTTAACTGTATTGTGCAAGGAGTTCTGTGTAAAAATGGTAATGCTTTTTCCCTTTTTGAGGTGTGTCCTGTAGCAGTTTCTTTGAGAGAGCTGAGCCAGGTATGGACCATTCAGGTATTCTCTTTCTCCAAAGGGTGTTCAATGGTGAGTCAGATGTCTTGTGGGGCTATAGAGAAGATGTATGGCAAGATGACAGAAACCTGGAGGGGTACTTTTTCAAGGCAAATTACAGAATTTCATGTCTCAGGGAGACTGTACTTGTCTAGACTCTTAATGCTGCTCTTGGATATATGCTACCACTTTTCTGGAGCATCATTTCACAGTAGATATAATCAATTATAAAATGTTTGTAGCTTTCCCAACCCCTCAGGGACTCATTCAATCCTACTTTTGTTTCTCTAGGTCCTTGACCTGTTAATTCCTCCTGCCTGAGAGCCTCAGTGCTGGGGATGGACTTCTACTGACCATTTGCTAGCAAATCTCATGAATGGCACACTCTGATCTATAAATTTCTGTTGGTTCCAGAGTGAAAAATTTCTCAATGGCATTTATCTATCTATTTATTTATTTATGGATAATATCAAAAATTGTGACCTCTGGTAGGGAGAGGCTGGGAGCATGAGGGAATATTAAAAAGGTGAGGTGTGGGCATCTTTTTATCTCCCAGCAGCGTTGTCATTTTCTCCCTGGGATTTTGTTACTCAGGTTTCCATCCCTCTGAGAATTACCTGAGATATGCAATTTATGAGATATACTGGTTTATTTTGGCCCATGGTTTCAGTCCATGTTGGCTTTCCCTGTGGCTTTGGACCTGTGGTGGCCCAGTCATTGAGGCAGTATCATTTAGAGACATCTCTTCCATGCTCTGGTGATGGGGATTCTGCCTTATATTAATTTCAACTATAATGACCCTGTTTCTCAATCAGGATAGATTCTGGGGGTTAAAACTTAGGCATATGAATTTATGGGGGACACAGTTCAGCCCACAAAAAGGGGAGTGCAGAGAGGAGGGTCCCTGCGCTTTATCCACTTGGGTCTGACAGGTGCTCAGGATGGAAGAGTTCCCTTTGGAAGGCAGCTCCTGCTCTTTCATGCTCTCCTGCCCTGAGGAATCATTCTTTTCTGAGTGGGCTTCTGGGCTCCCTGCCCAACCATTTATGACCATCATTTATATATCCCTTTTTGGGGAAGATAGAGCACCCCCAAACTATAGCATAGTTTTGAAGTGTAGTTTTGTTTTACAGTTGAATGAGATAAAATAACTGGCTCTTATTTGGGGCCATTATATGGAAAAAATGTCTCTTGAAATACTAGGTTCAAAGAGGTGAGATGTTCACATTGTGAGGTCACACAGGAGAATTGGAAGCATGTGGAGGAACAGTAGATTAAGACTCCCATTTCATGTTCAGTTTATAGCCCACAGCCATAAATAGAAATGGGAGAAAGGAAAAAATTAAATAACTCATTCTTTCTGTATTATTTATTTATTTATTTATTTAGGAAAAAATTAAATAACTTATTCTTACTGTATTATTTATTTATTTAATATCAAACACATACACATGAATAGGCATAGTGGTGACTCCATGTATCTCTACCCAAACTCTGAGGGTCTATTACTTGTTTCCATGGAGTTGTCTCACAAGGTTTCAAATTTAACATGTTCAGTATTTAATTTGTCTTTACTTTTGACCCAGTTTTAATTAGATGTAGCAAAATGTTCACTCTGAGTTAACCAGTAAAAGTTTACATCTCATTGGTATTAGAGTCCAACACTGGAAATGGTGTTCCAAGCCAGGAGTTGGGGGATCAAAATGGGGTACTGGAGGTTAGTTCTGCAAATTCATTCAGTGGTTCAGACTGAAGAAGACTCTGCCATCTTCAATATTATGACTTCCTAATTTGTCTTGGTGTCAATATGCAGACAGGAGAGTGTAACAGAAGAGAGGGGGGAAAGGGGGCATATCTCAGCTTTGGGTCACATGTTGGGAAGCATTCCTTTGTGGAAAACTGTGGAAGGGCAGCACAGTACCCCATGTTGGTGGACAGTTACACATTTTTTTATGTTCTCCCTTTCTAATTTGCTCTTCCACCAGTATTTCCTGTGACTCTGTTTCTTCTTCCATAAAATGGAATATTGATAGTATTCTTCATAGAGGTTGCAAAAATAGATGTCTCATGATTTGACCAGCTACCAGAAAGTATCACAGACTGGGTGGTTTATATATTAACAACAAATCTGTTGTTTATAACCACCCAGTCTGTGATACTTTGTCACAGTTCTGGAGCCTGGGAAGTGCAAGATCAAGTCTCTGGCTGATTTGGTCTCTGCTCAGGGCCTACTTTCAGATTCATAGATGAGAACTTCTCACTGCATCTTCACATGGGGAAGGGGCAAATGAACTTCAATGGGACTCATAATTTATAAGGATAGGATTCTCATGCACAAGGGTTCTGCCCTTAGATTTAGTCACCTACCAGAGGTTTCCAGTTCAAATACCATCACAGTGGTGACTGGGTATCAATATATGAATTTGAAGAGACCCAAGAATTCAGACCATACCAATGAACACAATATATATTGTACGAAATCCCATGAAAACCATGCCGGACACAGGAAATCACATAAGGGAGTTTATTAAGCAAACAAAGTGTCTCCCTGCAGGGTAAGAGAGAAAATGAGAGGAAAAGAGAAAGGGCATGCACTAGAGAGAGTGGAAAGAGGGGAGGAGAAAGAAAGCAAGTGAGTAGGAGAGAAAAAGCAAGAGAAAAGTTGGTGGGGTAGCTATCCTGAAGCAGTTGAATTCTGCTGGGCTAACAGGGGACCAATAATGGAGAAGGATACTTGCAAACTGACTGATGAAACAATAGCTAGCTAGGATGTTCACAGACTGACAGTAGTTGGGAGGCAGGGAAATGGCTGCAATGGAAAGGATGGGGAGAGCAGCTTTGTATTATATTTTCCTGTTTCTGTTTTTATAAGAAAATCTTTTGTTCTCCAGGTCTTTCCTGCCTTCTCTCTCCTTCCTGCCTAAGTGTCTAGGGCTGGTTTTGCAAGTGAGATGTAAAAAGTCCATTCTCCCAGGGGCAGTCTTCAACTTCCAGATTTCCAGAGGCAGATGGTTTTCATGGACTTCATTTTCTCAATTTGACTGATCCCCTATTTCTATACTAACTGTCTGTCCCCAATTCTGGCTTCATTCGCCCCTCTAATTTTAGGAACTCCTTTACTGCTGTAGGGAAAGGGAGGCAATGACTGATCTGGCTTCTTCGAGCTGGAAGGGGGCAGTGTGGGGCAAGCAGTTTGGAGTTCCCTTTTTAGAAATCAGGTTAATCGAGGGGTCCATGGTAGAAGTCTGGTTGGTTGGGAAGAGCAGGTTTTAAAGGCATCTGGGCATGGGTGCTTCTATGAGAGAAGAACAAAAATCATGAGTACTGAAATGAGATTAATACAATATAAATGTTGCAGAATCAGGAACATGCCAATGAATATCATGAAGATGACAGAAGTCAATAATTCCTCACCAGGAGGTGGAAGAACTGAGAAGTTGTTCCCATAACTAGGCCTAGCAAAGGCTGGAGAGGACAAGGCCTATATTTGGGAACTTTAATATTGTCTAGGTTATCAGGAATGTAAACACAACATTTAGTAGAGATACTAGCAAACATAGATTAAGCCTACCTGTGTCTGCAGGCCTTAAACTAACTAAAAGCTTCTGACTCTGGCAGTTTCTCTAGATAGTTATCGGGCACATTTGCCTAAGAATCTCTCTTTTGTAGTTTTTAGTCTTTATTCTAGTGGGCTAACACAAGTGTACAACTTAAGTTACATTTAACTATTGTTTCTTTTAAATGCCCAAGAATGGCTATATTTTGGTTTTAACTGTTTTGCTAGGTGTTTAAGATCAAACTGGTCAAAGTGACCTGTTCCTGTCAAAGAGTCAGCTGAGTTCCCACAGGTGTCACTCATAGAGAACTTGAGAGCCTTAGCTTTAGTGCTGTCTGTTAGGCAGGGTCTCCTCTATGAGGTGGCTTCCCTTGGAAGCATTAGGGGTATCTCCCTTTTTCCATGACCCTCCTCTGCAGTAGGTGCACTGATTGACTTTTCATCCTCTAGTTGCCTCATCAATCTTCTTGAGGAGGTTGTGTGGCCCACCCAGAGTTGCTTAGAGAACTCAGAACCCAGAGTTGCTTAGAGAAATTCTCCAAGTTTCTTATAGAATTCCTCTTTTTCCCTGGGTTCTTCTGACTTTGAGGGCAAGACCCAAAAATGGACTTTTCTTGACCTCTGTATTTAATCTCAATCTCCAAGTTTGATCTTAATCATCAAGCAAGCCAGTCTCACCAGTCATAAAGTAAGAATACTGCACTTTAACTTCAATGTCTATAATTTTACCATTATTTACCCCCTTTTATCTAATTGGGGTCTACATTATTTGTCCTATAGGTGATGACTTTTAAAGTTAATGTATGGTGTACTTCTGCAAAATATCAGGCAACAGTTAGAGTTTACAAGGAAAATCCAAAATGGAATCCCCAACAGTAAAACATTCAGTTTGTGCAATAGTTATCTTGAATTTTGGCCGAGTTATTCATTATATCCCCTGTTTGAGATCACAGTAATCTTTACAACAAACCTCAAACTTTTGAACAAAACTTTACATGAGTTAAAATCTGGCTTACTTTGGAGCCATTCTAATGTGCAGCAGGGTTGTGAGACCGAGCCTTATCTCAGGTAAGGTGGGGCTTTTCACAAATCTTGGGTAAAGTGTTCTAATCCTGAAGCTAATTTTTCCTCTTTTGCCATGACCAGCATGACCAATTTCTCAAGTTCAGTAAGGTGCAAAGGAGTATTAGAAAATAAAGGTTTATAAACACAGATTTTGGAGATTAAGCTGAGATCAGATGGAACTCTGTTCTCTGATGGAACTGCAGATCTAAAGAGTTATGTCAGCAATTTTTTATGTATGTAAGCATTATTCTTTGTTTTCAGGAAAATTACAGAGACTAGGACATTAGCATAACTTTTTTCAGAGCTGCAAAGTGCAATGTTAGGAGCTCTGTGTAGCTCTCAAGGAAGTCCACTGTCCAAAGTTATGAGGTCAGAGACCCCAATCTCAATTACTGTTGTCCCATTTTTGCTATTGTGCATTACACTCTTTCTTAAACATCATTATAAACAGTTTACATATATTGACTCCTGAGTCTATATGAACATTACTTAACACAATTTAACATTATATCTAAAACATGAATCAAAAAAAGGCTGAGTTTTTAACTTTCCTTTTGTGTGGCAAAGTGGCAAAATGCTTTCGTGTTTCACGATATTAACCTTTAAACAAATCAAGCTTTCACTAACGTTTTGAAATACATTTACATTTAAATTTCTTTTATCTCAGTGTTATAAATTTTATATATACCCTATTTATGACAGATCCTATAATAGAACATTAAATGATAAGTTTAAAATTACCATTACAGGGCTGGAGAGGTAGCTCAACTGGTAGAGTGCTTGTCGCAAGCACAAGGTCCTGAGTTCGATCCCAAGTATCACCAAAAAAAAAAAAAAAAAAAAATTACCATTACAGACAAGTTTAATTTGGAGAATAGCAGCTTGATACATTTTCTGTTTTAAAGGCTTGTATACCTGTAAATTATCAACACATTTAATATACAAAGAATAATGTTTTAGTATGTTACTCCATGGAAAAATTTTGTAAATTAATCAGATGTCTCTAACGAACACATTTGAGTAATCCCATACATGTCAACTGTAATTCACTCATTTTAGTGTAAAAAAAACAAGATATCAGACAAGTGTACCAACAGTATATGCCGTCTCTTTCCTGTTGAAGAAAAGTCCTAGAAAAATTGATTTTAGACATTTTATAAACATCAACATTTTATTAGTTTGACCACCTAGAGAATTGTCAGTTAATTTTAAAGAAATTTTACTTCCATTAGTTTACTCAATTTAAATTGAACCTTTTTAAATCATGTGAATTAAAAGTATTTGGATCTATTTTTTTATTTTAATTTTTATGCATGTTTATATTTAACACAAAAGCAAAGGCCTTGTAATGTCTATCTCCATTGCAATGTAACAGATGTTCAAAAATAGCTCTAGAGTTGGATAAAAAGAACTGATAAAAAACCATTAACCTAGGTATGTAGGATCAAAATTGTGAGCTCAAAAGTATAGTATTTAAGAAAAACAAAAGTCCTAGAAGAAAAATGATAATGGTCATTAATTATAGCATGAGAAAATGAGAAAGAGAAGGGCAGAGAGAAGAGATGAAAAGGAGAGAAAAAGTATTCTGAGTTGCAGCCCAGGAGAAATTTAAAATGAACACTTTTTTCCCTTGGGTTTGAGACTGGTTTCCCACTGAGCATTCTGGCTTCCTCCATTTACATTTCAATGTAAGCCTTGACTGAGATCTGGATCTGAAAGGAGCTAAAATGTTCTAGCAGAAACTTGATGCCTAGGGCATTTTAACCCTTTTCCTGGTTAGTAATCAATTCAGGTTTGGAGGCAGAAAATTGTGAAACATTATCTTCCACTACTTGGGGGGAATGGGGCTGCTATATCATACTCCTTACTGCAACATGCCACTGATGGTTGGGCTGGTTACTCCCTCCACACCGGTGTATATGGGACCTCGTGGCAGGAGAACTAGGTGGGCTGGGTTGGGGAATGGAAGCAGAAACAGAATGGGGTAAAGGAGATGGAGAAGCAGGGGGAGACAGAGAAACAGGGACCAGAGGCACCCGAGCCTGCAGGAAGAGCCAAGAAGCAAGAAAGTAGAGACTTGAAGATAAGGAATCCCTTTCCATCTGCCTGCTCACTACACAAATGAATTTTGATGGCTTTAAGCTGGGGTCAGGTGAAGGGATCCCTGGGTTGAATCTGCCGATGGGAGGACCCATATCCCATGGTGGAGACTGATACAGCCGAGTCTGTGCCCTGGCGTCCCGAGGTCACAGAGTATTTGGCTAGAGTCGAGGAGGCACTACAGTGATGGTGTCATCACACAAGCATCAGTATGTGTGCCGGGCAAGAGCTGAGAGGGTTGAGAACCTGATATCAGGGTTTTCGAGTACGTGTGTGAGTGCAAGCATGAGTGCAAGCACGAGTACAAGCACGAGTGCGAGATGAGCCTCAACCCTGAGGAGAATTTCCACCATAAAATCAGGAAACCACTGGCAGATAAGACCGACTATAGGGGCCAGCCATAAGTATAAAAGTTGTGGCTGGGGGTACCCCCACACCTCAGCAGCCTCAAGAGCCCCAGACACTCGATGGTCGCTTCTCAGGTCAGCAAAGGTGTGTTTAAGTGGTCTAGAGTGGGGACCTGTCTAAGGGAACTCACCAATCTGAAGTCCAGTGTTGCGTGCAAAATGCTGAGCATCTAGGTGAATGGAAGGTGGGGCCATGTCTGGGGGCACTGGGGCATTGGATGGGGTTCCACTTGCCTAAGAGGCAGTGGGAGGACCCATCCCGAATCATGGCACAAATGAAAGAAATCCCACAACAACCATGCCGGACACAGGAAATCACATAAGGGAGTTTATTAAGCAAACAAAGTGTCTCCCTGCAGGGTAAGAGAGAAAATGAGAGGAAAAGAGAAAGGGTGCATGCTAGAGAGAGTGGAAAGTGAGGAGGAGAAAGAAAGCAAGTGAGTGGAAGAGAAAAAGGAAGAGAAAAGATGGCCTGGTAGCTACCCTGAAGCCGTTGAATTCCGCCGGGCTAACAGGGGACCAATAATGGAGAAGAATACTTGCAAGCTGACTAGGCTTTTCAAAGACTGACAGTAGTTGGGAGGCAGGAAATGGCTGCAACAGAAAGGGTGGGGAGAGCAGCTTTGTATTA
The DNA here is from genome assembly GCF_902686445.1 of Sciurus carolinensis. Taxonomy (NCBI): domain Eukaryota; kingdom Metazoa; phylum Chordata; class Mammalia; order Rodentia; family Sciuridae; genus Sciurus; species Sciurus carolinensis. The sequence goes on along the minus strand of NW_025920475.1, from coordinate 16,490 downwards.
CATATATAAAACAAGTAGAATGATCCTGACTCATAGTTGATGCTCAGTAGTTGATTAACTATCATCGGCATCATTAATAAGCTGAAGGTTTTCATTAGTGTCCTAGTTACACAAAGCTAGAAACTCTGCCCTCATCTTCAACTTCCAATCAGCAAGTACTACTTATCTAACATAAAAGTTCATATATATTTATGCTCTTTAAAATGCAAGTGATAGATGCTTCTGATATGGAAATAATAACATATGAACTTGGGTTTTTCAAAAAGAGAACAGAAAATCACTGTCTCCAAGGTATCCGACATATTCACTTGGCTTCAATTCCTTCCTTGAAATGGGTCATCTATGACTGGATCAGAGCTCATAGCCAGAAGCATCTTGAAAGTCTTCCTGTTCCCTCATTCTAGAACTGAGGTGAAGTTGGGATTAGAATCTAGATATTTCCACTGCAGGCAAGCATTTCATTATACAAAACTACCTTCCTATATATGAATGTTCATATACTCCCTGACTCTCATTCCTTTGTTTCCCTCATCATGTACTTTCACAGAAGATCAAACTCAAAAAGTAAAATAAACTAATTTTTTTAAAAAACAAACAAGTACCCTTCTCCATCTTCACAATTTTTGGTTGGTATCTATCAAAGAAAAATGATGACTGTATGAATTTCTTCTAATCTCCAATGGTTACCAAACTAATTAAGATTTTAGAGTACTAAATTCTTATTACTCTAGTCTGGATGCTCTGTTCCCCAAGCCCAGTGCAACCTCGATTCCTATGTTTTTATTCTGAGCAGCAGATGGCTCTGTGCACAAGTCTGGAAAAATATTTTCTATGTTCAAAGAAAGATGAAGAAACAGAGAAGCATTCTGCTAAACACCCCCTTGATTTCCTGGACATTTTACTCTTCTTTTTGTGCATTGGAGTGCTCCTGATTAGAGTGAACTGGATGCCAAAAGTCTCAGGTAATATTGTCTAAATATGTGTAATTTACATGGTTCTGGGTATGGTGACATAGACTGCTGGTTCATTACTGAACTTCCTTTTTCCTCTTTCCTGGACAAAGTGCTGGACTAGTTTTATAGTTTCCAGTAGATTTTGTCACATGAATAAGTTGTGACCAGTGAAATACATAATGTAGTGATATGTCCCATTTCCAAGCCTGGTGCTCAAAGTATACTTTCAGAATTTTTCCCCTCCCCTTGGCTAAGGACACCTTGGAGTTTGAAGGTGGCAGAGATGCCACCTCCCTGAATCCCTAAATGTCTCCAGGGAGCCTGTCCACTCATTTCTTGGGCATACATTAGGGGACTACAGGAGTAAGAAACAAGATCTACTATGTTAAACCACTGAAGATTTAGCATTTGTTGCTGCAGTGATCACTAAACTTATATGATAAAAAGTAAACCATTGAAATCCTAATGTTTACATGGTATTACTGGAAAAGGTGTTCAAAGGAAATATCCATGTTCGTACATAATATAGATCTTTGTTTCCACTTTAGATTCCAAACAGGAAGAGACTATTTCCTGCTAATGAAAATGTCAAAGACTGACACAACAATCATTTCAGCAAGCAGAGGCTTTGATGTATATACTGGAATGTCTACACATCAAGGAGAATGCAACTTAGCTCAGGATAAAGAAAGGCAGAGCCTGTACCATGTGACCCACTTTGTGGACAAAGCCAATACATGGTGGGACATTCTGGGGTGCAGTAAACCCTTGAGGATAAACAAAGCTGCTGTGTCAGGAACTGTTCCTGATGGGGAGATGGTCTTTAGAGATGGCCACCAACTATTTCTCTCATTCCTCCACATATGTTTCTCCATCACCAGGTAGAATGTTTCTCTCCCCTTGAATCTGGGTTGGCGATGTCATTTTCCTTGACCACACATGTCCTGGTGGGCAAGGGATGATTTGAGCATAGGCAGCTTCCACTTTCTTGGAATTCAGCTGCATGTGCTGCTGTTAGAAAGCCTCTTTGTGTGGTGAAGGTATGAGGCAACGTGTAGAAGGAGTTGGAGGACCCTGCTGAAGGCCAGTATCACCTGCTTGTCATTTGAGTGAAGACTTCATGGATGTTCTGCCTCAGACAAGCTCCCAGTAAGTGTGGTTGCATTAGTGATCACGATCCATAATAAAGCAGAAATTATTTACCTGATGTCAGCCTACCCTTGGTATCATAGTAGCCAATAAGGTTGTTACTGACTAAATTTTGGATGGTTTATCCTGTGGCAATAGATAACTGAAGCACAGAATAAGCAATAAATGCTCTTAGTGTAAGAGGTGAATATCCCAGAGATGTGGCAGGGAATCAGACATGGTGGGACAGAGAAGAAAATCCTTTAAACAAATCACTGAATTCCCTTAACACTTGATTTGTTGGGGAAGGGGGAAAAATCAACTAGATAAAATCTCTGCCCTCAGGGAACTCACAGTGAAGCAGACACAGAGAGATGAAGACTAATATCTAGTTATCTGAATTGCTACTGAGCGGTGAAGAAAAACAAAACATGGAAGTAATCAATTTTCAAGCATGTAAGCTGAGTTGAAAAGATGAGTGGGAAGTGAGAGATCGTCCACAAAGACAGGCAGGGGAGCATCCGGAGATGCCTGGAGGGAACACAAGCATTTTGCCTTTGTTGGGCTGAGAGCAGCAAAGCAGATGAGCGGCCCATTGCATAGTTCCCTTGTTCCTCATGACACTGAGTGTGACCTTCATGCTACCCACCCTGCTTACCCTGAACAAATGAAGCAGCTGTCATTTGGGAAAAGGGCTGCACTAATGCAGTGTCTGATTTTAGCTTGCAAATGACAGATAAATCAAAAGTGCCCACTGGGCTGATCAACAACCTTCACTGGAAATTCTAGTCCTCATGTTTGCCTTGCCTTTGGTTTTTGTAACAAGTATCAATTTGGACATTTCAGCAGATAAGACTGACTAAGGGCACCAGCAGTAACTATAAAAGTCATGGCTGGGAGTACTCCCACCCCTCAGTCACCTCGGGAGCCACAGACACTGAACAGTCACTTCTCAGGTTGGCAGAGGAGTGTTTAAGTTAGCCTAGGGGAACCTACCTAAGGGAACTCAACAATCTGAAGTCCAGTGTTGGATGCAGAGAACTGAGCTTCTGGGTGAATGGAAGGTGAGGCCCTGTCCAGGGCCACTGGGGTGTCAGATGGGGTTCCACTTGCCCAAAAGGCAGTGGAAGAGCCCAACCGAATCACGGCACTGATTAATGTAAGAATCCAGAAACCACTCTGGACATGAGAACTCACAAAGAGGTTTTATCAAGCAGAGTGTCTCCCTTCAGGGTAAGAGAGAAAATGAGAGGAAAAGAGAGAGAACATGCACAAGAGAGAGTGTGAAAAGTGAGGAGGAGAGGGAAAGAAAAAATGTGAGAAGAAGTGAGAGAGCATGAAAGTGAGTAGAAGAGAAAGAGAAAAATGATGGGGGAGTTATTCTTAAGTAGTTGAATTCTGTGGGCTAATGGGACCAATAATGGAGAAAGATGCTTGCAAGCTGAACCAATAACTAGCTAGGATGTTCAGACTGACAAGCTAGGTTGTAAGATGGGAGGCAGGGAAATGACTGCAGCATAAAGGATGGGGGAACAGCTTTATATTATATTATAAAAGAGATTATAGCACTTCAGGCTCCTGCATAGTTATGATTACAAGCATCCACCACTGCACCTGGTTTGGATATTTTTAAAAATTCTAAATACACAACTTTCATGTGTACTCTTTTGCCACATTGTTCTGCTGAGAACTACATGGCAATGAGCCAGCCTGGTGAAATGCAGCCTCTGCTTCCCAACCTCTGCCTTTTAATAGCTACTTCTTAGATCCAAGGAAACCCCTCACTTTCCCTCAGTTTACCAGCTTACATTGTGCCAGGGTGGAACAAACTCTGGATACCAGAAAAAATGATACTTTTTTTGAGTAAGTGAATTACTTCTATTGATGGAATAATAAATATTTTTTAAAACTCAAATGATTTCTTTGTCTTTGCTTTAATAAAAACTGAGAGAAGACCTAATTTAGTTGTGAGGGAATTAGATCATTAAATAATTTGGAGATCAATCACCACATTGAAGCCAGAATTAAGGACAGGTAGTTAGTGTAGAAATAGGGAATCAGGTCAATTCGAGGAAATGAAGCCATGAAGCCATCTGCCTTTGGAAGTTGGAGACTGCCCCTGGAAGAATGGAATGTCAAGGATCTCCAGAGTCCATTGATTACCAAATTTACCTGCCTTTATCAAGGACTGCAAGCAAGGAGATGCTAATTAATGCCCCCTGGGCCCTTGCCTGCCTGAATCACCTTGGCCCTTCCCCTGCCCATGGCTTCTCACTTATGCAAAACCAGGCCTAGTCATGTAGGCAGGAAGGAGAGAGAGATAAGGGGGGAGAAAACTGGAGAACAAAAGAGACTTTAACCTATAAAAGATGTAGGGTGCGCTCACTTCTTGGGACTTTTAGAACATCAGCCATGGCCCCCTTCTCCATGCCAGGAGAAGTCTGTATTATTCCCTTTAAATAAACCTGCTTAATATGCTTGCCTTGGCGTGCTTCTCTAGTGTTCATTCTTCAACATTAGAAGGAGCAGAACTCGTCACCAGTAAATGGTGGTATCAGATTTGGAGGTCCCACCGAGATTTACGCCAAGGTAAGTAAGCTTCTCTCTCCATGCACCCCACATCTGTTTGAGGTGCATCTTTCTTTCTGTCTCTTTATTTTTGGAGGGCAAAAAATGGGCACCCGTCGGCTACTTAAATGCAGTTAGTGCAGCCGCCATTCTTAAGACTCAGGTGAGAGGTTTCCCGGCCCAGGCAAGTTCCAATCACCTGCTCTGTAGGCATGTTGGACTGTGCTGAAGCTGTTTCCTACTTTTCTGTCCAGGCCCGGAGCGCAATTGCCACAAGTACACAGTGTCCCTAGTCCTGATCTGTCCAGGATGCGTGGAGGTGGAGGAAGGGTTGGAGCAACTGCGGGTTCTCGGCCCCGGGTTACTCTCGGGTGGACCCCAAAGGTTCCTTCTCCAGACTTCCCCTCCCGACAGCCCTGAGGGGTATCCAGGGTGATCAGTAGACAATGGCACTGAGGGAAAGCGCCAATCACCCTTGCCTCCGTATGGGCTGCACAACACTCCTCGACATCCACTCCCTCCTGGATGCTCCCCTTCCCTTGCCGGTCAGACAATAGGAATTCAAGCTGTAGGATTAAGACCTGGGATGATTAGTATGAAAATGCCCAGGTTCCCTTTATTCGCACAGTTAGCCTTCACTAGTCTAGACACTAGAGTCTCCCCATTACTGTTCCTATGCTTAAATGTGCTCATGGCATTCTCTTTAAGCTACAAGAGGGAGGCATTTAAGAACCCCTCCCGTGAGACCCTCCAAGCAAAGGGCATTATACGCCTAACAACCAACAGATGTCCCCTCACCCTCCGGAGATTCCTTTAGTTTACAGGGCAAGAAGATAGGTAAAAGGCACACTTTTTACTTTTGTCATCACTTTTCATAATTAGGAGTTTATAGTGGCAGGAGGAAAGCAGTAATGCCCTTAAGTCTGAATCCTCCCAGGGTCTCTAGCACAGGGCAAACTAGGACCCTAGCACTTTGCCAAAGAAGGCCAGAAATAACTTTGCCAAAGCCAGGTAGTGAGAGATGGGTTTTTCTGGACCATAAGGAAGCTCAAAGTTAGGGAGACGTCCCTAATACTTCTAACTCAAAAGGGAGTTTCTCTCTCAACAGTATTGCCAGGTTCACCACTAGCCTGCATACTGCTAAATTGCAAATGATCAAGAAAAGTGCCTTTCATATGTTACCATGCTTGACATCAATAATTTCTACCATGAGAGGAGAAAGCCTTGAGGAATCGCCTACTAAGGGAGGAAAATCGAGGGAACCCTCCCAACTTAAGACAGACAAAAATAAATTTAAGGAGGCTTTTGGAGGATCCTAATAAATATTGAGATGTTTCAAAACTTACACCAGGTATTTGAGTTCACCTGGAAACTTATGCTATTAACCATCTAGAGAACAGGCAGTTCCCAGAAACCATCCTAACTGGGATTCGAATAATGAGTAGGATGCCTAAAAAAACTGTTATGCAGCCTTCAGGAAAGTCCTGCTATTTTCATGGAGAGACTTAGGAAAGCAATAAGAAAGCACACCACTCTGAATCCTGAATCCATAAAGGGCCACCTACTTTTAAAGTATAAATTTATCATTTAGTCAGGCCCAAATATTTAGAGGAAATTACATTGGCACGTGGCCCTGATCAATCCTCAGATGATCTTCTCTAGCTTGCATCTTCCGTTTTTAATAGACATCAAAAAGAAAGAAAAGGGAACATATAGGCATGAAAAAGGACTTATTAAAGATCATTCAAACTGATATAGAAACTTTTAATGCCTTGCAATAGCCCATGCAATTCACCAATTTTAGGAGTTAAAAAGCAAACTGCCTAGTCCAAGACCTTAGAATAATGAAGCAGTAATTTCCCCCATCCTGTAGTTCTTAATCCACACACTTTTATCTTGGATTCCAACTGCTGCTTGGTTTACTAAGTTAGATTTAAAAGATGACTTTTCCTGTCTATGCTAGACTTTGAATTGCAATTTCTGTTTGCCTTTGAGGAACCAGATACTGTATCTTAACTAACCTAGACAGTATTGCCTCAGGATTTAAATGGTCCTCATGTGTTCCAGACAAACCTTAGCTAAGGACTTAACAAAATTCAGAGATAAAACATTCTGTGATTGTTCTCCAGTAAGTAAAGTACATCTTTTATGTGCCTCCACCCAGGAGGAATATCAAAAGGCCATTGCAGAACTCCTAAACTTCTTAGCTAAGAGGATTTAAAAGATCTCAAAAAAATAAAGCTTAATTATGTCATCAACAGGTTCAATACTACAGGAAATAGCCACCATAGGAAAATATTCTGCCCCAGGAAGGGGCCTTACTTCAAGCTCCTGTCCTCAGCTTACCTATGAAGCAAGATTTAACCTGTTTGTCACAAAGGGGAAAATAAATCCTGGATAAGCAGCCATAGGCAGCTCAATAACCAATGGCATATCTCAGTGAGGAACTTAGCAAAGTAGCTTCATTCTCAAAAGAAATGGAAAATAAGGTCTCATAATTTTCTTTGACATCCAACCTGTCCTGATGATATGGCTAAAGTGCCTTAGGCACAAGGTTTCTGTTAAAACCTGTTAGATCCTTCCAGATCTCAGTCAAGGCTTACATTGAAATGTAAATAGGAAGCCTAAAGGCTCTGTAGGAGACTGGTCTCAAACCCAAGGAAAAAAAAAGGTAAAAAAGAGCCTTACCTAAACTCCAGCAGAAGTAAATTTTATGGTGCTTTACTAAAGTAATTAACGGCCATATCATTTTTCCAGGACTCTTGTTTTTTTTTTAATTCTATATTATTTTTGAGCTCATGATTTTTTTAATCAATTCTATTTTTATTCAACTAGAGTTTTTGAACATCTGTTACATTGCAATGGAGATTCACCTATAAAGTTACAAGGCCTTTGATTTTGTGTTATTTGTATGTCATGCTGTCTGGTGTCATGTTTTGTCTGTATCAAAACTGAGCACTCCTAAAATTAAAATTTAAAAATGGATCCAAATACTTTTAATTCATGTGATTTAAAGGTTCAATTCAAATTGGGTAAACTAATGAAAGTAAAATGTCTTTGAAAATAACTCGCAAGTCTCTAGGTGGTCAAGCTAATAAAATATTGATGTTAATAAAATGTCTAATATCAATTGTTTCTAGGACTTTTCTTCAACAGGAAAGAGACAGCAAATACTGTTCAGGACACTTGTCTGATTTCTTGGTTTTTACAGAATAAGTGAATTAGAGTTAACATGTATGGGATTACTCAAATGTGTTTGTAGAGACATCTGATTAATTTACAAAGTTAAAATGCTAATTGTTAAATAACATCAAGTACTCTTAAATTCTTAAATTCCATGGAGTATCATACTTAAACATTATGGGTGTTTTCATAGGTTGGTAAATAAAAAGGGTTTAAACTTGCTTTGTGTCATCACTAAACTAAAAACAAGGTTACTAAGAGTTACGTCCTAACAAGTGGAATTCTATATACAAAGGGTCCCAAAAGTTTCAACTGTGTTTCAATTAGAGTACTATAAATAACAAAATATTTAATCTTATTAAAATAGAGTAATTTATCTAAGTTCAGAAATTTCATAAGAGTTGTTTCAGAATGTGAACAAAAAGGGGTCAACAGATAGGAAAGAGAAAATAAAAGGGTCTGGGTATGGAAATATATTTAGTAAAAGGGAAAAGGAAATGTTTCTGGGTAAGAAAGTGCTTGTGTGATGAAATACATGAGGGTCTAAGTAAGTGCTAAGAAAGTCTGTGTAAGTAAAGGGCAAGTTTCAACAAGTTTGTGTGTAACTAAGTTGGTTGTATGTATATGAGACAGTTAAAGCTATTTAAGGTTTTTCCTAAGGTGAAATACTAATGTTCTGATATGAACCAAAGTTTAATCTATATGGTAAAATGACATGGTAAAATGGCAAGGATTTCTTAGAAACACTAATTTACTCTTAACTTTGTGTCTATTAAGTTTTATTCTTTAGAACAATTAGTCTTAAAAATTGGGGTGTATACAATTATGGTTAAACAACTGTTAGAGTATTGTACTGTGTTACAGAGTCTACATTTTTCTTAAAAAACTAAATTTGGTAAGAAAAAAGTGTCAAGGTAATTGTGAAGTGGTCACTAGTTGTATATTAAATGTGTTCATATTTTTCAGGTGTACAAGTTTTAAAGCAGGGAGTTTATCAAGTTGCTATTCTCCAGATTAAACTTGTCTGTAATGGTAATTTTAAGCTTATAAAGAGTAAATTTTATTGGGGATTAATTTCTATCATTTAATGTTCTATTATAGGACCTGTTATCAATAGGGTATATGTACAATTGGTTATATTTTACACTGAGATAAAGAATTTCAAATGTAAATGTATTTCTAAACATTAGAGCCTGACTTGTTTAAAGGTTAATTTTGTGAAACATGAAAATATTTTGCCACTTTGACACACAAAAGGAAAGTTAAAAGCTCTCTCAGCCTTTCTTTGATTCATGTTTTAGATACAATGTTGAATTGTGTTAATTATAAAGTTTATATAGACTCAGGAAACAGTATATGTAAACTACTTAATGATATTTAAGGAAGAAGCAGAGATCAAAATCAGAATTAGAACACTTAAGGTCTGTAAAGAGCCATGCCTTACCTGAGATAAGGCTCTGCCTCCCACCTTACTGCATGTTAGAGTGACTCCAGCTTATTTATTTGTTAGTCAGACTTCAGCTTATTTAAAGTTATAGTCAAAAGATTGATTCTTGTTGAAAAGTAGTGTGATCTCAAATAGGGGATATAATGTAGTTCTCAGTCAAAATTCAAGATAGCTATTATACAAGCAGAATATATTTTTACTCTTGCTAATTTCATTTTGTAAAACTGTTACCTGTTAAAGTTTTGCAGAAGTAGGTGCTTCAAGAACACGCAACCTAGGTAACTTGTGATAATAAGCCATCACCTAACAGATAGTGGTAACTTCCAGAACTAATGCAGACTCCAGTTAGTTGAAAGGGTAAATAACTGTAAAGTTATGGACATTGAAGTTAAAGCCCAGTACTCTTTCTTTATGACTGGTGAGACTGGCTTGCTGGATGATTAAGATTAAACTTAGAGATTGGAATTAAATACAGAAGGCAAGATAGACCAGTGTTTGGATCTTTTGCCCTCAGTCAGCCTGAACCCAGGGAATAAGAGGACTTCTCTAAGGAGCACTGCAACTCTGGGTCACACAACCTCCTGATCAAGGAGATTGTTGAGACTAGAGGATGAAAAATCACTCAGTGCATCTGCTGCAGAGGAGGGTCAAGGAAAAAGGGAGACATCCCTTAATGCTTCCAAAGGAAGTCACCTCATCAAGGAGACCCTGCCTAACCAATGGCACTGGTGGAGCTAAGAAGCTGCTCTTAAGTTCTCTACGAGTGGCCCCTGTGGGAAATCAGCTGACTCTTTAACAAGACAGGAACCAGGTCAATTTGACCAGCTTGATCTTAGACACCAGCAAAACAGTGAAAACCAAAATATAGCCATTCTTGGGCATTTAAAAGAAATAATAATTAAATGTAACTTAAAATGTACACTTGTGTTAGTCCACTACAATAAAGACTGGAAGCTACAAATAAAAGATTCTTCAGCAAATGTGCCTGATAACTATCAAGAGAAACTGCCAGAGTCAGAAATTTTTAGTCAGTTTAAGGCCTGCAGACCTTCCTAAGCTACACAGGTAGACTTAATCTATGTTTGCTCGTATGATTATCTAGCCCTAAGTAACAGAAGTATAGAGCTCTCTACTAAACACAGGTTATACCAATAAAGGAATATTTTACAAGAATCAAATGACATTAAGTAGCTTAACTATATTTTCTGGGGACATCTATGACATTAAGAGTTAAATGTTGTGTTTACATTCCTGATAACCTGGACAATGTTAAAGTTCCCAAATAAAGGTCTTGTCCTCTCCAGCCTTTGCTAGGCCTAGTTATGGGAACAATTTCTCAATTCTTCCACCCACCTGGTGAGAGATTGACTTCTGTCATTTTCATGATACTCGGTGGCATGTTCCAGATGCTGCAACATTTACTTTGTACTAATCTCATTTCAGTACTCATGTCTTTTTGTTCTTCTATCATAGAAGCACCCACCCCCAGATGACTTTACAACCTGCTCTTCCCCAACCAGACTTCTACCTTGGACCCTTCGATTGACCCGATTTTTAAAAAAGGAACTCCAAACTGCTTGCCCCTCACTGCCCCCTTTCAGCTTCAAAGCAGCCAGAACAATCGATGCCCCCTTTCTTTTCCTTAAAGCAGTTAGGAGTTCCTATAGCTAAAGGGGGGAATGAAGCCAGAATTAAGGACAGGTAGTTAGTGTAGAAATAGGGAATCAGGTCAATTCGAGGAAATGAAGCCATGAAGCCATCTGCCTTTGGAAGTTGGAGACTGCCCCTGGAAGAATGGAATGTCAAGGATCTCCAGAGTCCATTGATTACCAAATTTACCTGCCTTTATCAAGGACTGCAAGCAAGGAGATGCTAATTAATGCTCTCTGGGCCCTTGCCTGCCTGAATCACCTTGGCCCTTCCCCTGCCCATGGCTTCTCACTTATGCAAAACCAGGCCTAGTCATGTAGGCAGGAAGGAGAGAGAGATAAGGGGGGAGAAAACTGGAGAACAAAAGAGACTTTAACCTATAAAAGATGTAGGGTGCGCTCACTTCTTAGAACTTTTAGAACATCAGCCATGGCCCCCTTCTCCATGCCAGGAGAAGTCTGTATTATTCCCTTTAAATAAACCTGCTTAATATGCTTGCCTTGGCGTGCTTCTCTAGTGTTCAATCTTCAACATTAGAAGGAGCAGAACTCGTCACCAGTAAACGGTGGTATCAACATCAGGAGTTTTTATAATTACCACTGCTATGAAAAAAATCCTGCATGATCATTTACTTATTTATGAGGGAGGTTTCATGGAACTTGCAATAATAGCAATAATAACACTTGAGAAATAGGAATAATGTTGATAAAGAACCTTGTCTATGGTTGTACACAATAGAGATTCATACCATTCGTGAATCTTCATTGTGTACAACCATAGAAACAAATGATGTACCCCATTTGTTTACAATGACTCAAAATGAAGTTTGTAAAAAATTAAAAGCTAAATAAAAAAAAATAATTGAAAAAATTAACAATAAAAAAACTTGTCCAATCGTGGTAAGAAATATGCTGAAGGGTGGTTTTTCCATTTCACTTTTTATGTTTAACCATTATTCATTAAAAATGTATATTTGTATTATTTTCATAAATTGCATGTAATACTTAAAATTATAATTAAATCCACAAATATTTCTTTGACATCTTGAAGTTCAAGGTTATAAGAAATTTTAAAAATTATTTTCAATTTATAATCATATGTTTATTTATGTAACCAATAAAAGAATTTTGGGCATAAAGTATATCCTATTGAAGCCAGAATCAGGGACAGGCTGTTAGTGTAGAAATAGGGGATCAGGTCAAATCTAGGAAATGGAGGCCATGAAAGCCATCTGCGTCTGGAAGTTGGAGACTGCCCCTGGGAGAATGGAATGTCAAGGATCTCCAGAGTCCATTGATTACCAAATTTACCTGCCCTTGTCAGGGACTACAGGCAAGGAGATGCTAATTAATGCCCCCTGGGTTCTTGCCTGCCTGAATCAATTTGACCCTCCCCCTGCCCATTTGATTCTCACTTTATGCATCTCACCTGAAAAACCAGGCCAAGTCATGTAGGCAGGAAGGAGTGATGGGGGGAGAGAACTGGAGAACAAAAGAGACCTTAACATATTAAAACATGTGGGGCGTGCTCACTTCTTGGGATTCTGGAACACCATTCTTCTGGAAAAAGTCTGCGTTATTACTGCTTTTAAATAAAACCTGCTTAGTATGCTTGTCTTGGCATGCTTCTCTAATGTTCAGACTTTAACATTAGAGGAAGAAGAACTCATCAACGGTAAATGGCGGTATCACTATTAACACAAAATTATATAGGGGAAAGTGGAATGAAAAACAATTTTAAGCAGCAATAATGTTTGGTCTAATAAAAATTAGCTTGTTCATGAATATTTAAATAAATCAGATCAATATCAAATTGCTATGGCATTTAAATTTTTTTTCTATTTTATATTCTGTTTAATTCAAAGATACATCTCAAATGTCCTCAATTACTGAAACAGATTCTTCTATAGTATCTAATTCTTTGCCACTACTTGAATACCATGTTGCCACCTTCAGGTGACCTTGTGTAGTCACATTCCTAGAGCAGTAAAACTAGACAAAAAAAATTTTGAGAGAGATTTCTAACTTTGGCAGGCATATTAATGCAGAACTAGTTTTGTGGCAAAGGCTGACAAAACTTTAAACTTTCATGTATTGGAAATAAGGTGTTTTAGTCAACTTTGTGTCAGTGTAACCAAAGACCTGACAAGAAAAATTAGAGGAGGAAGTTATTTTGCTCATGGTTTCAGAGATGTCAATCCATAGATGGTTGACTCCATTCCTCAGGACCTGAGATGAGGCACAACATCATCATGGCAGAGGATAGGGCAGATGGAAGAAGCTGAGGACATGGCACCAGGAAGCAGAAAGAGAGGGTTCTGCTCACTGGAGACAAAATACAAACCCCAAATATATGCCTCCAGTGACCCACTTTCTCCAGGCAAATCCCCTGCCTTCAGTTAGTTACCACTCAGATAATCCTTATCAGAACATTAGGTTATGCCAACTAGGTTATAATCTTGTGATCAAATTATTCCACCTCAGAGGTGAAATTCTTGCATTGTCTCCCATATAACCTTGTGGGGGACACTGCACACTGAAACCATTACATGAGATTTGCCACTAAACAGGAACTGCATTATTCAACTAGAGAGCATCTCCTATGGAGAAAAATTTTAGGATTAAATCCAAACAGAGCTATATTCATATTCAAAAGCGCTTAGAGGACTCCACCCTGAAAATTCCACATTGTTCTTTTCATCAATCTCTTGTTTCTGCCTGGTAGCTTTGCAAGTGAATAATTTGCCACTGCAAGTGGGGCTGAGTGCTGTGTCTCCTGTACCTGGGATCACTCAGGGTCACCCAGGACACTAAAGTTCTGTAGGACCAAAGCAACTACTGAAGGAGAGTGTGTGCAGGTTCTTCATCTTAATGCACATCTCTAGATACAACAAGGTCCCACTCATCTTGTTCCAAATTCAAAATATATTTTGTTAAAATGGGGAAAGGGTTTAGTGGGTTTAATTCACAATTTGTTGTACTCACCAATCCTGCAGTAGGGTCTGTGTTGTTAGTCAAGACCCGTGATTTTCCACTCCTCTTCACAGCAGTAGCTCTAGCTCCACATCCATTCACAAGATCTTATATAGGTTTTCCTCCAACAGTATCAGACAACCCAAAAGGTAATTTGCATATTGTTCCAGCTAGAGTGAGAATAATTTCTGGGCTGGACACAAGTGGCAATAGAGAGAATGTCATTGTTTGGTCTTTCTCTTCAGTTGTTTTGAAGAACAGTTACACAAAACAAATTAATTGTGCTCTTCAAGTCAAAAGACAGGAGTTGGCCTCCCAACCAGTAAATGGATCAGTAAGGATCAATGTGTAGCCATAGGTAAGCTCTTTCCTACCAGGACTTATATCTGAGGATCAAAAGTCACAACTGGATTCAGGAAGTAAAACTGCCACTGCTGATGACTTCAGTGTTCTCCTGCAGAAAAGTTTTCATCACAGGTTTCAAAAAGCTTTTTGCTCTTCTCAAGGGATAGTGGCCCACAGGATATGGGAAATCACTGCTTCAGAAGGAGACCCCAGTTGTTCCTGAAAGTTTTCCCAGCCTTTAAGACATGAGTCCTTTTCCAAAATACAGGTCCTATCAGTATGGCTGTTGATAAGGGCAACTCCTCATAGAGAGAGAACAATGCTCTGTCTCCTAACCTGATTCCACTGCAACCTCTGAATCCCTGGCTTTCCTATTGCCACAATCGGTAAAGCACACAGCATGAATATCAGTTGCCCTCCTGACCTTTCACTCAACAGTACAACTGGGCATCCAAGTCTCAGTCCTAGGCTAAGATGGTGAGAGCAGGAGACTGGTTGTAGCAAGGGTGGTGGGACCCAGGTGGCCCTGTCATCCATGCCTTCTATGGTGTTTTAGATTCTATAGGCCTCAATCAGGTTTTGAGCTGTTTCTTCCTTTCTTTCATATTTGATAACCAATCTTGTTGACTTGACCATAGGATAATTCTCTGCTTCAATTGTGTCCCCTGAAAAGCATGTGTTGGAAATTTAATCCACAATCATACTGGGAGGTGTGCTGTGATGAAAGAGGATTAGGGCATAAGTGCACTGACCTCATGAATGTATTCATGTCATCATTATAGGGGTGGGCCCATCATTTTGGGAGTGCGTTCCTTACAAAAGGAAGATTCAGTCACCTTTTATGTGTCACACTCTGCTTTTCTACCATGAGATGATTCAGCAAAAACATCTAAATTATATGCCAACCCCTTGTTCATGGACTTTTCAGTTCCCAGAACTGTGAGCCAATTTTTTTTCATTATAAATCTCTCAGTCTCAGGCATTTTACTATAGTAACACGAATAGATTAAGATAGAACACTTCATAGAAACTGTCCTGGAGTACGGGGTTTCTTGACTCACACTTCCTACCTCATTCTTTCCTCAAATCCTAAAAAGTTCCCTATTGGTCCCAATTCCGAAACCCAAGTCTATCTATTGCCATATTGTCAATAAGCAGTAATTTGTATATTTCTGTTTTCAATGTGCCATATTGTCAATAAGCAGTAATTTGTATATTTCCGTTTTCAATGTGCTTCCCTCAAGATATTATCTCATTTATTTCTCATCAGAGTCTGCTGAGATATATATATATGAAGAAATTGGAGCTCAGAGGAGTTAAGTTATTTGCCTGTGATTACATAGTGACAGGGAATGTCAAAATTGATATTTGGATTCTGGTCATTGATTTTCAAACTCTGTTTCATCCTTCTGGGGAGTCTTTGTAGTCTAAACCAAAGTCAAAACATCAGGGTCTCCCAGTCTTGGTAGCCCCCTCAGTACACTTACTAGTCCAGCTTCTCCGGAGATGGTGGTGGGTGTTCCTAGTACTTTTGACTGATGGTCAGGCCACTATCTGGAATCCTACATCAACATTCTCTGGCAGACACTTGAATGAACTTACAGAGAGCATGGGAGAAATGAACTACAGACACTTAATGTGAAACAAGGTAGCATGGTCTGGAACCAAGACAAAAGGAGTATAAATAAACATTCCCATAAAAATGTGCAAAATTTGCCCTAAACATTGTTATAGTCTGTGTGCCGGAAATGAGAGTTGGAACAATGTCAAAACACCAGTCATCTAGTATTCATTTATATTTTTAATTGAAGACAAAGACATTTTAAATCCAAGAAAAGTACCGATTCTGTTTTTGCTTACCTTAAAGGGTCCAGTTGAACAGACCCTTCTGATTGAATCAGTCAACTATATGCTTTGTGTGTGTCAAGTATTTTGAGAATATTTTTATTGTATTCTCTGGAAAGGCTGCTAGACATCCATGTTGGAAAAATGATTACTCAATTTTTGGAGTTTAATATTTTTGTTCCTTAGAGTGAGATGCATATTTGAGGTTGAGCACTTAAGAACATTATGAAGTCAATTGTGATTTCTAAAAGTGATAACTTCTGTAGGTTACAAGTGAATATATCTGTAGGTAAGATGTACAGTAAATAACATTCCTCAATTTCATGCATTCATGAAAGAAAGGACTACAGCTTTGTATTCATTATAAGGTCACCCTCAGAGCCTCACCCTCCCCTCAAA